>NC_091344.1:20344653-20437153 GCF_038502225.1 Cherax quadricarinatus
AAAAAAAAAAAAAAAAAAAAAAAAAAAAATATATATATATATATATATATATATATATATATATATATATATATATATATATATAAAGGGAACGTCTTGCGTCAGCTCGGGAAGAGACTCAGCAGCTGGTGGAGCGTCAGGAAGAGCTCTCTGCTGTAGTTGAGCAGCTGGAGGCCCGCTTGAAAGGAAAGCAGAAGGTAGGAACCAAAAATACTCTGTAATGATATATTAAGAACTGTGTAAAACTTAGTGTCAGGTAGGTGCGATGAAGAGACAACCACTTTCCAAGGCAAGGAACAAACTGCCATGCAAATATGTAAGAAACTCCAGTCCTTCAGTTAGTTTAATATGTTTATTATGCACCCCATACCCATCCTGTGGGCGGTAGTCAACAGATTACAGAGGTACATAATTGGTCCAGGGACTGGACTCCAAAGTTTTGATAGCTGAGCAAGTTACAGAGGTAATGAACTCACAATTTACAAAGGTAATGAACTCACAATTTACAAAGGTAATGAACTCCAGGTAGGTCTGGTCACAATCATGACAAGTTACAAAGGTATTTACAGATTACAGAGGTACGTAATGGGTCCAGGGACTGGGCCCCCAAAGTTTTGATAGCTGAACTAGGTACAAAGGTAATGAGCTCACAAGTTACAAAGGTAATGAATTCTGTAAGAATGATTACTTACGTTTATACATGGCTACAATCATGAACAAATTATAGGGTAATGAGCAATTCACACTTCCACACCCGGTCACAACTGTAATGAGTTATTGGTGCAAATATTGATTGTTGAGACACACACACACACACACACACACACACACACTCACTGACACTGACACACACTCACACACACACACACACACACACACACACACACACACACACACACACACACACACACACACACACACACACACACACACACACACACACACACACACAGAAAAGAAACTGAAGGTTTGGTACACAAACGCGGATGGAATAACGAATAAACATGAGGAGTGGAACGAAAGAATCAGTGAAAAATCCCCAGACATCATAGCAGTCACAGAAACAAAACTCGCTGAGACAATAACAGACACAATCTTCCCAACAGGATATCAGATCCTGAGGAAAGATAGAAGGAGTAGAGGGGGAGGAGGGGTTGCACTGCTCATAAAACACCGATGGGGATTTGAGGAAATGGAAGGCATGGACATGATTGGAGAAAGAGACTACATTGTAGGTACAATTCAGTCCGGAGAACATAAAGTAGTCATTGGAGTGATGTATAACCCACCACAGAACTGCAGGAGGCCAAGAGAGGAGTACAAAGAAAACAACAGGGTGATGGTGGACACACTGGCTGAGGTGGCAAGAAGAGCTCACTCGAGCAGAGCAAAGTTACTGGTAATGGGCGATTTCAACCACAGGGAGATCGACTGGGAAAACCTGGAGCCACATGGGGGTCCCGAAACATGGAGAGCCAAGATGATGGATGTTGTACTTGAAAACCTCATGCATCAACATGTCAGGGACACAACCAGAGAGAGAGGGGAGGATGAGCCAGCAAGACTGGATCTTGTGTTCACCTTGAGCAGTTCAGACATTGAGGACATCACTTACGAGAGGCCCCTTGGAGCTAGCGATCACGTGGTTCTGAGTTTTGACTATATAGTAGAGTTACAAGTGGAGAAGGTAACAGGAACTGAAGGGGACAGGCCAAACTATAAAAGGGGGGACTACACAGGTATGAGAAACTTCCTGCAGGAGGTTCAGTGGGACAGAGAAATGGTAGGAAAATCAGTAAACGAGATGATGGAATATGTGGCAACAAAGTGCAAGGAGGCAGAGGAAAGTTTTGTTCCCAAGGGAAACAGAAATAATAGGAAGACCAAAACGAGTCCTTGGTTTACCCGAAGGTGTAGGGAGGCAAAAACTAAGTGCAACAGAGAATGGAAAAGGTACAGGAGGCATAGGACCCAGGAAAACAAGGAGATTAGTAGAAGAGCCAGAAACGAGTATGCACAGATAAGGAGGGAGGCCCAGCGACAGTATGAAAACGACATAGCATCGAAAGTCAAATCTGACCCGAAACTGCTGTATAGCCACATTAGGAGGAAGACAACAGTCAAGGACCAGGTGATAAGGCTGAGGAAAGAAGGTGGAGAACTCACAAGAAACGATCAAGAGGTATGTGAGGAGCTCAACACGAGATTTAAGGAAGTATTTACAGTAGAGACAGGAAGGACTCTGGGGGGACAGACCAGATGGGGACACCAGCAAGGAATACACCAACAAGTGTTGGACGACATACATACAGACGAGGAGGAGGTGAAGAAACTGCTAAGGGACATCGATACCTCAAAGGCAATGGGACCGGACAACATCTCCCCGTGGGTACTTAGAGAGGGAGCAGATATGTTGTGCGTGCCACTTACCACAATCTTCAACACGTCCCTGGAAACTGGGCAACTACCTGAGGTATGGAAGACGGCAAATGTAGTTCCCATTTTTAAAAAAGGAGACAGAAAAGAGGCACTAAACTATAGACCTGTGTCATTGACGTGTATAGTATGCAAAATTATGGAGAAGATTATCAGGAGAGTGGTGGAGCACCTGGAACGGAACAAGAGTATAAATGCCAACCAGCACGGGTTCACGGAAGGCAAATCCTGTGTCACAAACCTTCTGGAGTTTTATGATAAAATAACAGAAGTAAGACACGAGAGAGAGGGGTGGGTTGATTGCATCATCTTGGACTGCAAGAAGGCCTTTGACACAGTTCCTCACAAGAGATTAGTGCAGAAGCTAGAGCATCAGGCGCATATAACAGGAAGGGCACTGCAATGGATCAGAGAATACCTGACAGGGAGGCAACAACGAGTCATGGTACGTAATGATGTATCACAGTGGGCACCTGTGACAAGCGGGGTCCCACAGGGGTCGGTCCTAGGACCAGTGCTATTTTTGGTATATGTGAACGACATGATGGAAGGGTTAGACTCAGAAGTGTCCCTGTTTGCAGATGATGTGAAGTTAATGAGGAGAATTAAATCTGATGAGGACCAGGCAGGACTTCAAAGAGACCTGGACAGACTGGACACCTGGTCCAGCAAATGGCTTCTCGAATTTAATCCTGCCAAATGCAAAGTCATGAAGATAGGGGAAGGGCACAGAAGACCACAGACAGAGTATAGGCTAGGTGGCCAAAGATTGCAAACCTCACTCAAGGAGAAAGATCTTGGGGTGAGTATAACACCGAGCATGTCTCCGGAAGCACACATCAATCAGATAACTGCTGCAGCATATGGGCGCCTGGCAAACCTGAGAACGGCATTCCGATACCTTAGTAAGGAATCGTTCAAGACACTGTACACCGTGTATGTCAGGCCCATACTGGAGTATGCAGCACCTGTTTGGAACCCGCACTTGATAAAGCACGTCAAGAAACTAGAGAAAGTACAAAGGTTTGCGACAAGGTTAGTTCCAGAGCTAAGGGGAATGTCCTATGAAGAAAGATTAAGGGAAATCGGCCTGACGACACTGGAGGACAGGAGGGTCAGGGGAGACATGATAACGACATATAAAATACTGCGTGGAATAGACAAGGTGGACAAAGACAGGATGTTCCAGGAAGGGGACACAGAAACAAGAGGCCACAATTGGAAGTTGAAGACACAAATGAGTCAGAGAGATAGTAGGAAGTATTTCTTCAGTCATAGAGTTGTAAGGCAGTGGAATAGCCTAGAAAATGACGTAGTGGAGGCAGGAACCATACACAGTTTTAAGACGAGGTTTGATAAAGCTCATGGAGCGGGGAGAGAGAGGGTCTAGTAGCAACCGGTGAAGAGGCGGGGCCAGGAGCTAGGACTCGACCCCTGCAACCACAAATAGGTGAGTACAAATAGGTGAGTACACACACACACACACACACACACTCACTCACACTCACACTCACGCACACACACACACACACACACACACACACACACACACACACACACACACACACACACACACACACACACACACACACACACACACACACACACGCAACCACAAATAGGTGAGTACACACACACACACACACACAGTTTAGTTTAATATCTTTATTATGCATGTCCCATTCTTGATAAAATACCAGTGTAAAAGAGCTCCAGAGGATAACGAAATATCTTCCGTCGAAAGGGGAGGCAATCTTAATTCGGAAACAAAGTAGAGAGGGCTGGTAAGATGTCTCATTTACAGTGCCTTGGGGATAATAGTAATTTATTCCTTAAATTTTGCTTGCAGGAGATGGCGGAGGAGGTGCGAGTATTATCGCGACTCTATGGACGGGTGCAGACGGCCACGGAACGGTACCGAAGATTGGAAGACCTGGCCCTGGATAAAGTCAGCGAGCACACCACAGCATCCAGAGCCGCACACAACCTGCGGAAGCGCGTTGTAGACACCAGAGCCAAGTGCCGCAAGCTAGTAAGTGTGGCTACCGTGTGATCCGAAGAAAAAGGTGCACTTATAAACTACTTAGACTTTACGAAACGTGGAAAAGGCAAAGCAAATATTTGGTTATTAATGGTTTCACAGATTACCTGGATAAATAATAACTTATGAGTGTAACATTGTAGTATTTGAATAGTTTATCTTACACAAACACTGCGTTGTTGTAAATATCATATAAAGTTTGCTGTTTCAAAATCATGCTCAGTTTTTTAAATTATACATACTATGGTGTTTAAAGCATACAGATTAATGTATTATTACTAAACATTTGTTTTAATCATGCATAATATTTTAATATACTCAAAATAGTTTTAATCATGTATACATTGTTGTTGTAATATCATATACGTACATTGATTTATTTTAACATGATGACAGGGTGTATTCCCAGAATATTATTAGGCTGTGTGATACAGGAGGATGAGCTGGTTGAATGGGAACAGAGCGCTACTAAGGCAGCACTCCTGGCCTCAGATGCTCGAGCTGCTGTTAGCTCCCACACTGCTACCAAGGTCTCCATTAATACACTCGTTGACCAGCTCAACGCAGATATCGCCAGGTACGTCGCAAGGTGTACCCTGCATATAGGCAAGTTAATCAATGACTAGGCTTGTGCAGGAGATATTCAATAGCTGCGTAAGGCAGCACACTGCTGATGTATCTTCGCCAGAATCAAGGCATACCCTTGACGGTGTCTAATCGACATGTACCTAGGACAAAATGGTAACTAACGGGTACTTGTTATAATGATGGCTACTTTAGTTTGAATTTAATATCTATTGACTGCACGTGGGTCATTAAAGCAGTGATTTACATTTGCACTAATGACAAAACTTATTTTAATCATTCAAATGGGGATTTAACACTGAGCTCAAATACACAGATATATACCTTTAGTATACACAAGCTACTGTAGTATTAATATGGTATCAGTAGATTAGCGAATTTAAAAAAAGTTAAAAAAAAAAAAAAGGCCCTGAATGGAAAAGCGTGACTACTGTGGAAAATTGCATTTATCTGAATGTAACTAATTATGTACATAACAGTAAATGATAACAAAGATATTTATTATTTATCAATGTTACATAGACAAGTAGGAATTTGGGACACCTAGGTCGCAAAAAATGTCCCCCTTCGATACCTCCCACTGTCATAACCACAAGTTGCTCTGGACCTATTAATTAAATGAAATATACATACACCAGGAATACTGGTAAATATATAAATTTGTGGACTGTATATTCCAGCAAGCGTGTGTGAGCGTGTTAGGAGTGAATGGAGACGAATGGTACTTGGGACCTGACGATCTGTTGGAGTGTGAGCAGGGTAATATTTAGTGAAGGGATTCAGGGAAACCGGTTATTTTCATATAGTCGGACTTGAGTCCTGGAAATGGGAAGTACAATGCCTGCACTTTAAAGGAGGGGTTTGGGATATTGGCAGTTTGGAGGGGTATGTTGTGTATCTTTATATGTGTATGCTTCTAAACTGTTGTATTCTGAGCACCTCTGCAAAAACAGTGATAATGTGTGAGTGTGGTGAAGGTGTTGAATGATGATGAAAGTATTTTCTTTTTGGGAATTTTCTTTCTTTTTTGGGTCACCCTGCCTCGGTGGGAGACGGCCGACTTGTTGAAAAAAAAAATATATGTATACACAATTACATAACAGAAGGAAAATGTATCTTAATATCACTCACCAATTTGACTGGAGATTGTGTATCATACTCAGAAAACCTCACTCTAACTAAATCTATGAAAATAATGCTGGCCAGAATTACACACAAATCTAGAGAGCTTATCTGAGGTTCCTGGAGCTGTCTTGTCCAGTCGTCTGATATCTCAAGTTATGCAGGAATGCACATCCACCAATTTCGCCTCCTATTTGAGAGGTGTCAACACAATTTTAACCTCTAGAGCACGAAAAATTCTTCCCATTACACCAACGTTTGTACAAAATTCAAAACCAAGATGGCGAGTCTCCTGCCCAGACGCAGGCTTTCCGTTTTCTATGACAAATATTATTACAGTATAGGCCATCTATTTACCTATAAATTACCGTATTTCTGGAAAATATATACAGTATTTTCTACAACTACCCAGTGTTTGCATTATACACAGTGTTTCTTGAAAGTAGATTAATATAATATTTCTGTGAGTGTCGCAGGTATGAGGGAGATCTGAGGAAGGGGCAAGAGAAGATCAGCACCAACCAGTGCTGCATCGACAGGCTTAACAAGGAGCTGGCCAAGGTGCTGGACCTCGCTGGGGTGAGTCTTTAACATTTATCATATATTTGCTTGTCTTGATTCCATTTTTTCAAAGCTAAATAATCAACTTAATTTAGGTAATTGTTTTCTAGATTTTTTTTTTTTTAAATTTGCACCAAAACTGAGTTTATTTAATTCTGAAGGGTAGCGAGGCACCTCCTGCAGAACGCGAGGAGCGACGCCTGCGACTCCTACTGGCAGAGCGTGAGAAGGAGAGAAAAACACTGGAGGAGGAGGCTCTTACCGTGCAGCACCATCTGCTGGAGACCAGGGACGCCAGGGAGGCCCTCACCAACAATACTACCAGACTACAGCAAGGTCTTTCTCTAATATTGCAGCAATCCTGTTAAACATTACTCAGATGTGCTGTGGTGGCTGCACTATCCAAGAAAGGTATTCCTGTATCCCAGAAACCCAGCTCACGCTACCGCAATACGTGCAAAAGAAATAGTACAAAGTACGACATAAGTTTCTAATGCAGTTAAATATAAACATTGAAGATCTGAAACTAATCAGTAAAGGCATTCACAGGTTATCGCATGACAACTATCATAATTTATCCAATAAAAATGGAAAATAAGTATCTACACGGTTGTTACTATGGTCCTATTTGTTTTCAGCACCTTAAAAACCTTAAAGTGAAACGCTTTTTTTTTTTCGAAGCCCAAAAATACTCAAAATTTGGAGACCAATGTTATCGTCGTTAAGGCTAGAAGCCGATCAGATGAGGCCTGCACAAATTATCACATGAAAGCCAATGTTTAAATTTCCCTTTATCTCATTGACTTCTTGACAACGACTGATTTACTCCACAAACTCTGATGATGATACCTTACGCACTCCCCTCAGCCCTTTCTAGCTCAGTCTCTTGCTGCCCTTTACCCTTTCACCATCCACTGCTCCGCTGTTATCCGTAACCTATTACTCATCCACCTCCCTTTTGCCACCTGATGCCCTCGATTCCTTCCTGCTCTGCAGGAAGCCCTTGTGTAGCCCTTGTGGCTTAGCGCTTCTTTTTGATTATAATAATAATAATAATTCAATAAAATTGATTAATTGGCACCTACACCAGCATCGAAGACTTGAAAGTCGACCAGAAAAGGTATTATCTAGTTATTGCATGAGTCAGACGGCTGGGTTGTCACTGAAGCAGATATTTTGAGTAGGTTTAAAGGTTGAGTTGGACAGATAAATGAAAGGAAATGGTCGAGTGTCAGTTTTATCTACCTGGAATGGGCCTACTGAAGTGCTCCTTTTTCAATGTTATCAGAACTAAATGTGTTGCGGGGACGGCAGACACGACTGGAGGGTGAGGTGGAGCACCAGCGTGGCGCCTTCAGGGAGGCACAGCTGCGGCAGGAGCGGCTGCATAGAGCAGTAACCACATTAGACACCAGACTCCACTTCGAGAACCAGGCGAGAGAAGAGGCCTCCCGTGAGGCCCACGCCGCTGAAACTAGACTTCTTGCTAACCTACAGGTGCTCATTTAGTGAGTTTGTTAGGTTTATAGCTTATACAGTAACCATATTGCCTCTTAACATTTGTATTCCATATTACTCACTTTTGCTTTTGTTTCAATTGTATTTTTTTTTTTACTGCACCGGCCACCTCTCATGAAGGGGCCTTATGGCCTTACTTGCTATTTAATTAATGTGAAACTGAAGGAACTGTGAGTGCAAGAAGTGGTAGAGGCTCCATCCGCCGTCTAATAAAGAGTCATGCTACCGAATTCTTGTAAGAGGTGCTAAAAATTCAAAGTTGGAAGCTCTATGCAAATTAATATTACCAGTAAAAAATCGCATTGAGATGTGTGCTATGCATTTAAATCTAACCCAGTGCAATTTATGGCCAGGAGCTGGAAGAGGAGGTGGCGAAAAAAGAAGGTGAAGTGGAACGACTGAGAGAGAAGAGGGAGGAAGTGGAGGGGCAAGTACTGGAGGCGACGCAGGAGAGGGCTCAGCTGGAGAAACATCTGGTGGAGCTGCGTGATGCTAGGGACTCCCTCAGGAAGGAAACTGGAGTCGAGGGAGATCTCCATGCTATGAAGACCGAGATCACCCGCATGCAGGTTAAGACTATTATTATTATTATTATTATTATTATTATTACTGGGATATCCCCAAGGGGTACCTTTAAGAGGTTGTCTGATTTTTTTTTCTTTTTGTTCATCCAACTTGAGGGCCTCTTCTTGATCTAGGGAATTGGATCTGTGCTCCGGTTCCCTGAACTGAGTCTGAAAACCTTCCAGCCTACCCCTCCCCCCAACAGGCGCTGTATAATCCCTGTGGGTTTAGCGCTCCCCCATGATTATAATCTTCCTCCAACTTTTTCATTTTATTTCTCATAACTCTAGAACACCTCATCGAATCGCTTCGAGTTCTACTCCAGTCTTCTTTGTTCTCGCAGCATAGCCGAATAACTCAGCGGTGCTTGGCTTCTTACCCTCCATTCATATAACTTTAGAATTTCTGGGACAAACGAACCCACATGGAGCCAAAACAGAGGATGAACATAGTATGTTTCTGCCTCACACTGAGGCCCTCTTCGGCAAATTGTAGGTTTGTTTGAATCACTAATCAGTACTTATTACACTTTTTGTTCAAATTATCTAACGAATCACTAATGTAAGCTGTACGTAAAATCCCTCGTGATAGTTTTTCATACCTTGGATCGAAATTCGAAGTTATATGAATCTTATTTTGTTAAGGGTCTTAATCTCGATAGTTTATTAGAAGTAACAACTGGGTGAAAGCTTATATCTAGAGGGTTGGTGTGTCACACTAGGCTCGGTGGCGCACACTGGAGGCGACGCAGAAAGAGCTATCAGGGCAGTTGGAGCAGAGTGTGAACGTGGAGGGAGCTCTCAAGACCCGCACTCTGGCCACCGTGGAGAAGTTACGACGTGATCCCAACTCTGCCAAAGCTACTAGACTCATGCATGAAGACATCCTCAAGAGGAAAATCGCGAAGGCCAGAAAGGTCAGTTCTGGCTCCTTTAAGGATTATGCCTTGATGGTGAAGGGGTCTTCATCCAAGGAATTGGAGCTATCCTTCCTTGGATTCAACCTAATTACCTCCCATCTGTTAGCTATATGGTCTTTGCAGGTTAAGCTTCCCCAAGAAAATATAAATAATGTCCAGGCTGTAGAAGCAAATGTATAGTTTTCCAACTTCAAATTCCATGAAAGCCAATTAATTTTCTATTTGTTTTATTAATGATGGTCATCAGGACATCACAAACACCCTCAGATTTCTTATAATAAAATTTTTAAGATGTGAAGCAATTTATGTATTCTATAATCCTCTCTACTAATAAAACTGCGCAATTTCCTTTATGTGGTTTCATAATTACTTTGGTCGTGAGACAAATTCTTTAAAGCATTATACTTTTAATTTGTGATAAAGCATTATATTTTTAATTGGTGA
The DNA here is from genome assembly GCF_038502225.1 of Cherax quadricarinatus. NCBI lineage: Eukaryota > Metazoa > Arthropoda > Malacostraca > Decapoda > Parastacidae > Cherax > Cherax quadricarinatus. The sequence continues at coordinate 20,354,844 of NC_091344.1, forward strand.
TATACACAAGACTATTATTATTATGTTCTTGTAAAGGCTGAGTGAGGTAATGGTGTATCACATTCTTGAAGAAGCTGCAGGAGGTGCAAGTGGGGACAGAAGCAGCTAGGGAAGAGCAGGCGCGCCTAGAGGAGGAAGGTCAGCACAAGGAGAGAATCTACGGGCACAAGGTCCGCCTCCTGCAGCACGCCGCCACCCACCTGGAGGAGAGACTAGTCAAGAAGCAAGAGGTGAGAGAATACTCGCTTTTGTATATCTGTTTGTTCGCCCCACATTTTGTGACAATAATAATAATAATCTCTCCATGTGAAGGTGTTGGCAGGTTGTGGAGATGGTGGGTGTTGGAGACCGCCATCTCCCTCTCAGCTACTCGTTATCGTCTGAGCACACTTCAAGAGCCTCTAGTCCGCTTCACACACTTGTAATCACTTCCACCTTGACCTAATGACCTTTGTGATGTCTGTTACACCTCACAGTTCTGGCCTAGAGGATTTATCTATTGACGTGACTCACTGAACTCGTATAAGTCGTTCAACACAAGGCGTGGTGGATGCTCGATCCTCCGTCCACTCGGTACAACAACTCGCTTTTAACAGAAAACCCACCCTGTGTGATGGATGTTAGGTAAATATAGGTATTTCTTGTTCTAAAATTATAAAATAGTATAGATCAGGGTAGCCACACAGCGTGTAGTATCTTATTTATTAAAAAAAAAAAAACTAGATGCCCTCACATAAATCTGGTCTACAGGAACAGCTGCGTCTTCAGGAATGGCGTGCTCGACTACGACACCTGACGGCATTGCGAGATGGACGGTACAAGACACTGGCAGCTGCCGGGGAGGAGGCGCAGCAGGCACTCAGGTCGAGGCTGGTGATGCGAGCACAAGCATATACAGGCGTGGTGACGCAGCTTGAGGCCAGCTACCCTCAGATGGAAGTTAAGCTGAGGAACATTAAGGGTCTCCTGCAGAATTTCCTCGAGTGAAAGCTTTTCTGAGGCTGAAGAATATTACCTGGATCATCCGAGTTGAAATAGGACGAATCTCTATTGTTATTACAGTATATTCATATGGAAGCGCCAAAATCGCAGAGGTCATACACTAATAATATTAAATTAAGCGTTAAACCCGAAGGCGTCGAACAGCTCCTAGAGGAAATGGGTAGCAATGAGATTTGAGCCACAAGAGGAAGGTAACTTAAATTCCTTGGATTAAGAGCCTCTCAACAACATCTGGGCACTTCCCTTCAAGGAATTATTTATTTAAAAATTATATAATTTCCTTAGAAATGGGTTAATTCTGAAATAGGTTCATTCTCAATTAACGTATTGTAAATGCTTTCTCAGCGACCAGTGAATCACTGTCTACCACTTAATTACCAGTGACTATAATGTATTGTGAAACATGTCGTACAGTATATAAATTCAAAATTAATCACAGCTTTATATTTCTTAATCAAAGTAGGCGCTGTATGCCGAAGCCCATTTAAATTTAAAGCAGTAATATAGACGAAAAATTGTTACACATTTAAATTATGAATAGACAACATGTTATGTGTAAAATAATTATCCATAAACCTTTTGAATTAGTATTAATTTATTTAATAATGTTTAAAAGATCAAAAGTAAATTCAATTCAATTCAATTCAAGTTTATTCTCTATAAGGGTTACAATGTGGGGTTTACAGGTTTTGGGTATTGTGTGGTTTACATGTTATAAAATGCTAATTACAGAGGGGGCCACTAGGACACCTAGCATGGCTTGGCAATTCGAGCAGACTTAGAAAATGAGCTTGTAATTTATAAAGTTGCAACTTACCTAAGAATAGTAAATATTAAGACCGCGTAACCTTTTTCACTACCTATCAATCATATTTTCATCGCTAAAATAATGATTAAAGTAAACTGTATACACAGAGACACCTTTCGATACGTATAGTTTATAAAGGGCTCTCAGTCATCTAATGTGAATTACCCCGCGCGACTCTTTAGAGTTAAGTGGTGTTGGCAGTCAGACATCTGTGGATATAATGTCTTACTGGTAGGAGCACAGTGATAGACAGCCCACTGACACCCATGAACCTATTTATTGATAGGTGAACATGGGTAACAGGTGTCAAGAAGACTTGTCCATATATCTCAAGGAAAATAAATATTGAATTAATTTGGTTATCCTAGGTTAAATCTGCATATTATAATACACATGTGAATGCTAATATCACATGAAGTAAAAATATTCATCTCTGAACACAAATTACTTATCTTTCTGTAATAAATTTGTGTCTGGCGAACGCATAAATATTTACTCTGGTTCATGAGACGATATCTTATCAGTTTCACATAAGTAGACCATTAAGTTTTGTTGGAAATAATTGTTACATTATTACTAGTAAATTTTGTATACTATAATAATATTGTGTTTACCTGGAGAGAGTTCCGGGGGTCAACGCCCCCGCGGCCCTGTCTATGACCAGGCATTTGTGATGCAGGCATTTGTACAAAAAAGAAATGTGCAACTAATATAGTAAGTAAATAGTTATAGGAAGTTTGTTATAAGGTATGCGACCTAATAATGATGTACAATTAAATTATATTTTTGTTACTCCCACATTATGTACAGTTCTCGTCAAAGCTTAATACAAAAACATTAATTTTTTAAAATAAGGAAAAATGCACCACAAGATGATGATGATGCCTGTAGCAGATGTCATATAGTTTATATATATATATTCATTAATATTTATACAACCACGTTGTGTGGGTAGCTTGAACTATATGCCATTTTTCAAGGTTGACTCAATACTACTGCGTCAGGGAGCAACAACCACACACACAGTTGGCAACTGTGTTAGGTTTAAAGTCCTTGGACTGTACTTAATTCATTAATTCTGAAAATTATATGTACACAAAAAATATTTTAATACCTAAAATAATGGGTAAGGTAAATTCTAAGATATATACATCGACGGTGTGTATATACCCTGTGAGTAACAGTTGGTAGGGGATGGAGGGTGAGTGAGGCCCAGAGCCCCAGAATGCCACAGTCAGCTGGATATGTGGCTGTAGGTATGTTGTTGGTCTCTCTGGCTTGGACTGCCAGTTATGACCATAATTTAAATCAGCAGCTACAATCACCAGGACTTGAGCTATTACAAAACAAGTTAAAGACTAATACAATGTCGTCGAAGGAATTAATACCATATAAGCAGTAAAGTGGATTATACAAACCAGAAAAGGACACAGGTCTTCCCTACTAGTGTTTTTTCCAACTTTAAAGTGCTGGGAAATCATGAAGACAATAGCAGTGAAGGCGGTGGTCCTGGGATCTCAAGGTAAGCTGGAAGAGTATTAGTGTGTACTAGCAGTGTAATAAATCAATCATCAAGAGAGGTGCCTCTCGATTAAGTGTTGGGGTCTTGATCCAAGGAATTTTACTTATATCGAACTTGATTGACCCCTACGGATTTAGCGCTCCCCGTGAATGCAATTATGTAATGAAATGCTCGTATTAAAATTTCGTATGTATATTATTCATGGAGAAGCGTCAAGTCCGCAAGTCTCCGAGCGGATATTTCAGGTCGTTCAGTGGTTACTGACAATAGTATGATGCTCAGTGAGGACAAATTTCAATTCCTATGTTACGGAAATATTAAGGAAATAAAAACAGGCTCGGAGTACAAGACAAACTCAACAGAGCACAAGTCTAATATGAGAAGCCCTGGGATTGATAGTCAGGTCTCGTGCTAAAAGGAACGCAACACTTCTTATTGCAACTGAATGGAAAAATGCTAGGATGGATAACTAAAACTTTCAAAATAAGTGATGACACTTCAGGTCACTCGTTTAATAATATGTTTATTTTTACAAGTACATGTACAAGGTATACAGGCCTAGCTGACATCAATGACATACTACTTTATAGGAAGCCCCTTGTTGTGCAGAGCATTTCGGGCAAATTAGGTCAGTTTTGTCCCCAGGATGCGACCCACACCAGGCGACTAACACCCAGGTACCCATTTTACTGATGGGTGAACATAACAACCTTGAAAGAATGCATGTTAGCATGATTGCTTCCTTTTTCCATCATAGTTTAATTAAGGTCTTGAGTTAATCAGAGTAAAGTTTTCTTCATTGCGTACATTATTTAATGAAGTCCGTCCGGCCGAGCTGAACAATAAGGATATCGTGGCTTAAGTGGTCGCGCCTTATGCTCATCTCTGAAGGACATGCTTTTGATTTGGTCCTTTTCTGTACATCGAGTTTCTACAGGGAGGGATCGCTGTATAGCCCTTGTGGCTTAGCGCTTCTTTTTGATAATAATAATACAGGGAGGGATGTTGAAGTGGGAGATTGGATGGGGGAACTGTTAGGGGTAGCGGGGTAGGAGGTAGATGGGTGTGGGAGCAGAGGTAGCGCAAGGGAGGGGTAAAGGGGGTTGAACCCCCACAAAGCCCTCCAAATAAAAATACTAATTTTAAAAATGCTGCTTGGAAACAAGTCCCATAGTCCCCTCTTCCAACCAGATTGCCACCCCTAATCCTTTCCTATATATAAGATCAGGAGCCGCCCCAGTATGGGAGATTGTATGGGGTGTGGATTTTTGTTGGGGTGGGGTTATCTGGTGTGGGAGGTCATGTGAAGAGAGAAGATGGGTCGAGTTTCACAAGATGAAAGTCGGATCTTAGTGTTTATGTAGTGTTCTCAGAACTAGGAAGATTTTTTTTTACCTTCTGTGAAAATTTGTGTGGACTGCCTCCAAGTGAGTCGCCTACCCTAGCATACTCTGTTGACACCGAGCTCTGAGGTCGGTACCTCAGCCTCACAAGTGGCTTATAGGACAGATTTTCACAAATGATTGATGTTACAAGAAAACCTCGCCTGCATGCACGTATAAAGGACTAACTAACTTGGTGTTGCAGCATATATCCTGATCTTCACTTCTCTAAGCTTAGCCTTAGCCCCTTTGGACTTTCCCTCAGAAACCACGTGCAACCGGGAGCCTTAATTCTGGGCATGCATCGCCTGTTGCAACCGGGCCCACAGTAAACTCACTCACTCACAATCTCCCAAGACACTGGCCAGAAATCTACGAGATAAAGGTGGAGGTCTTGTCTTACTGTATAGGCCTGACGGAGGAGGTCATCTACGGTACATCAAGGTGCCTCTACCAGATTTCCCCAGGTCTCAGATGTGAAGACACATGGGGGCGCCGTCTGCTGATCACGGCACCTGTTGTCCAGGTGGTGTCTGTCTTAAGCAAGACGCTATTCTGTCTTTTTGACCCGCACCTCGTCATTCAAGCTAGGGCTGCCAGTTCTCCCTAGCTAACTTATCCTAGTGTTTGCCTACATTATCGGCCTATTGCTACCTATGTTAAGGTCTTAGGTCTGCATTATTATTATCTACAGTTGCCTTAGTAACCTAATATTAATATACTAACAGTAAAACTACCTACTCCTTCCCTGAAGAATAAATCTATAAATTAAATACATGCCTACCAAGAATCCATCGCCGACCAAAGAGAATGCTTTCATGTTTGGGTGGGGTATAAGGGCCATCCAGCTCAGCCGTCCCGTACGGCCATGCTGGATCTGTCCTGTGGAACTTTAGGGACCAAATAAATTTCCACACCTTCATCGGGGTTGGCACATTGTATTTTGTGGCTTATTAGACAAGAAAGGGGAGGGGGGGGTGCGATTGTTAGACTAGTGGAGATGTATGAACTAGTCTTCACGAGCCTGCAGTTCTTCACCGAACAATAAACAGGTTCCCATCCGTTAGTAGTGTGGACTGCATCCTCGAGAATAAAACCTAATACGGATTCCCAATGGAAATAAATCACATTGCTTGCGTTTCTTACTAATACCTAGCTTAAATAATTCTAAGTTTTAGTGGTAGCACCTTCAGCTCAAAAAACCTTAATTCAGTTCTTGAGCAAGTTGAGATATGTGGACAAAACTTCACCCACAGTATGCAGGTACTTGGGTGTTGGCAGACTTAGTCACTTCGGAGATGGTAGTATACTTAAAAATTGTCTTAGAAATGAACTGAGATAGGATAGCAGTTTAGACCAGGGATGGCCAACCTATGGCGCATTTCATGATTAAAGTGGTGCATTGCAACCCAGTGATAAAAAAGCAAGCCGACTCATACGAAGAGTATGAACCAATAACCGATTTGTAGAAAAAAAAATATAACTGAAATTTAAGTAACTTATAGCTAGAAATAGTTTTACTGAGAATAAATCTAAAACGTAGCAATCATTTTATTTTGTGCACATCTTTTAGCGAATGCCATTCACATTAATCTGTTTTCAGTAGCAGCTTGATCAATCAGGCTGTTACTGTTGGTCGCATGCAACCCGACTTACGAACCACAGCCCGGCTGGACAGGTACTGAGTTTAGGTGCCTGTCCAGTGCCTTCTTGAAGACAGCCAGGGGTCTATTGGTGTGGAAATTTTTTTGATTTTCCGAAGCTATAGCGCCTAATAGGTGTTTAATGTGTCGATATGAGTCAAAAATGTATTTGACAATAGGACAGAACCAAGAGTTCCCTTTGCGCATGCGCGGATGTGCAGAGGTAGAGGTCGACTCGGGGCATGGGAGAGGCGGGAGTGTTTTGAAGGTAGTGAGGAGGCTGGGAAAGCATGGAACCACGAAATTGGCGTTCACGGCGGCCTAAGGATTAATATAGGCCTCATTTTATAATAGGAAGTGTCGTAACTGTTCCTGGTGGAGAGTGAGGGAACGTGATTTATGGGACCACCATAATAGTGGTAAAATGAGTGAATAAGGGTAGGACCAGGTGACTGGCGGCATCGCCATGGACTGTGTCCCGGGGAAAATTACCCTTGGTTTAATCATCACTCATCGGTCTCAGATCTTAATGGAGTGATCTCTAATGTGTATAATAATTGAGACATTAAATTGTCTTGTGAATTGTAATGTAATTAATGATAACGCTAAGTTAAGAGAATGCGTGAAGTGAAATAAGTCGCCTTGCTCCGAGTGAACACGTTAGACCTCTCCCGTGACGAGGAAAGTGAAGTTCATTGAGTCAGGACTTCTAAACCGGGACAAACCAATGGATACCTCGTCCTGCTGGAATGAGAACCGTGTCAGTGTAGCAGGACATCGAAATGAGATGGTGAATGGAGGAAATAAGGAGCATCAATCACCCACAGTTAAGTAACCCTTCTAGTTATAGCAGACTGATACTGGCCAGTTAGGTATGTTGTAACTGGATAGGTTATGAGTGATCCAGCTACATCAAGTGACCACACAGAGAATATCTGGTAAGTGGTGAGATTATGTACAAGTGTTTTCCTTGATGGATATATCCATGTGTAACCTACCCCACCCCCCTTCATTCAGTTAAACTAATATAATCTATACAGTCCACAATTAATTAGTAGCACCGTACTTGTGGGTGCTATCCAATCCATAGATATGGATAAGATTGTGAGGTCGAAGGAACCACTTGCCGTGACCAGGGGTGGTTAAGTTTTCTCACATGTCTACACGGGGTGACTATGGTAAACAATATGGTTGTCTCCCAATGAGTTTACTTGTAAGCATGTAATGTTGAGGTACATACAGGTAATCACCCCTAGAAAATTTTCCATAATTGGTAATCCCCCTTATGTATGCTGGGAGGCAGTTGAACAGTCTGGGGCCCCTCACACTATTCTGTTCTCTTATCATGCTAGTGGCGCCCCTGCGCCAGTTCCATTCCCCCAGGCCTTCATGATCCCTACGGGTTTAGTGCTTTCATGTGAATGTAATAATTAAGAAAGTCTTGGTACGCTCTTAGTGTTAGTGAGAACTAGCAGTAATAGCTTACCTGAGGTAGTATTAGAGCAGTTAACCTGCGAGGTTTTGGAAGTTATCAATAGCATTTTACTAATAGGTCTCGGATTTTTTGTAGTTTTCTTCGTTCCATAACTTGAGAGTCCATTCATCGCTCGACCTCTGTAGTGAGCGGACGTGTGTTACACTGCCCTCTGCTGGCCGTTGGGACAAGCTGAGATTTTCTCAATATGGCGGAGCAAATACGAAGGTGGATCAACACTGTATACAGCTGGTGCGTGGGGCTGTGACGACCCAAACAGCTTCTGTTATTCTACCAGCAATCATCAGGGAGACTTATGGTGTAGCTGATGAAGAACTTTATGGAGTGGTGCTTAATGGAGCCTATAGGGTCTTCGTTAAGCTAAGAACGAGTGTCTACGAGCAGTTAGTAAACAAATATCAAGACTGTTGTGTGGTTGTCAACCCGGCGGTCACAGTGAGGCTCATTGATGTTTCACGTTACTACACATGGGTTAAGGTATGAAACGTGCCTTTTGAAGCTGATGACACGGACTTACGGCAGGTATTCAGCAGGTATGGAATGGTACATGTGGCGACCATCAGAAAGTGGACGGAGGGAGCATATGCTGGCCTCCTTGAAGGTACCTTCTCGCTGAAAATGTCTTTGAAACATCCCATACCGTCGTATGTTGTGATGAATGAATTTCGTACACACGTGATGGTGTCCTATGCTGGGCAACGCCGCACTTGTCGTCTTTGTGGTGAGTACGATCACGTTGCAGCACAATGTGTTCGCCAACAGTGGAAGAAGGACATAGGGAGGCCACCAATGGGAGAAACCGTCCAGGAGGTGACTGTTGTGCCCGAGTCGGGTGCACGTCCAAAGTCGCCATTGTGGAGTGAAGAGGTGGAGCGAGAGGAGCTAATTGAGGAGTCTTGTATGACTACCTGGAGATCCTTCCTCCGTTGGCCCAGTTACGCCAGGCGTGGAGGGCAGGATAGTCACGGAGGAGAGAGTGGACAACACATTAGCGATTGTGTTGAAGGGATTGTTGGACACACCAGGAGAGGTAGAAGAGGAGGGGATTGAATTATCCCTTGGGAATGTGTCTTGTGTACGGTCCCAGGATGTGGAGGAGCTGGTTGAGAAACAGGCTGCTGGGATGGATGTCATCACCATAGAGGCGGTGGTGCACAACGAAGGCCTTCTGGAGGTAGCTATGGAGGCAGTGGGAGGATCATGCAAGCGGGCCGTGGCATTGTCAGACTCTGATGATGTCCTCACCCCGGCGCAGAGGCCTGGCAAGAAGGTGTGGGCAGAGGTGGCGCGAGGCGGCCCTAAGGGGCCAAGGGGTCCGGCGGTGGACACTGGAAGACCTCCAGCGTCTGGTTGTGTGCATGGTAGTAAACATCGGCAGGTGTCTAAAAGCGGATCAGTGCTGACAGGGCACAAGGTATAGCTGGCTTAAGGTGTGTTTCAGTAAATGTAAATGGGTTGCGAGACAGTGAAGTGTGTGTGGTTTGTGGGTTTTCTACAAAGGTATGGAGTGGATGTGCCTTTGTGCAAGAGCACAATTATAAAGCCGGGTGTGAGTTGGTGCTGGATGGGTTTCAGGTGTTTGTTGCACATTCACCTCGATTGAAAGGGGGGGTTGCCATCCTTTTGTGAGAGACCAGCCCGTTTGTGGTGTATCGTAGTGAGGTAGGGGAGGAAGGACAGGTCGTGCGAGTGGATGGGCTGTGGATGGGGGAGAGGGTAGTGCTAGTGAGTGTCTATGGGCCCCACAGAGGGGGATGGTCATGTCAAGACTGCCTTTGTGAGGGATGTGTTAGTGTATCACCTCTGGTCGCTTCCCCCCATGGCGGTTGTGGGGGGTGACTGGAATTGTGTAGTAAGAAGGAAAGATGTGGAGCCTCGAGGGGCAGGGTTTCACTCTGTAGTGTTAGGGGATCTTTTGCGAGGGGCGGGGTTGTGCGATGTGGCTACAGGTGAGGCATGGGAGGTGGAGCACACGTTTGTGCGACGAGGGTATGCTGCTCATCTGGACCGTTTGTATGTAACACAGACTGCAAGGGTGGAAAGGGTGTGTGTGGTGGACGTAGCATATTCAGATCATCGGGCGATAATTGTTGAAGTAGGGTGGGACGGGTTGCCTAAGAGGCATAGGAGTTTTTGGAAATTGAATGTTCGGCTCCTTGAAGATGGAGGGGGGAGGGAGGGGTTTGCGTGATTGTGGAGGGAGTTGTGGTAGGGGGGGAAAGCTGTTGGCGATATGTTGGCATGGTGGGATGGAGTAGCAAAGGGGAGGATTAGGGCGTATTATGTTAGACAGGGCAAGAGGGAGGCTCAGATGACTTTTGGGCTTAAGATATTTAGAGGGGCAGTTGAGGGATTGTTATGGGAGAGGGGTGGGGGGCAGGGGCTATCCTGTGGAGGAAATAGAGGGGCTGAAGCAACGCATCAGGGAATTGCAGAATCAGAAATTTTATGCAGTTCGGGTTAAAGGTGGATTAGAGGAAGTTTTGTGGGGTGACAGGCCATCGGCGTGTTCTGCGGGGGCAGCAGAAACGTCAGGCGGCTGCAGAGATGGAATGTTTGTTAGTGCAGGAGGAGGTTGGAGGTTTTCGTGTGGGGCAGGTGCTTCGTACAACAGAAGGGATGGGTTGTTATGTGGATGAATGGTTCGGGACTTCTTTGAGGAGTTGTGGAGTGCAGGGGGGGGGCGTTAGGGCAGTTGGGAGGGCATGTGGTCAATGTTCTGACCAGGGGGGACCGTCTGGCGCTGGGAGGGGGACATAGATGAAGGGGAGGTGTGGCGGGCATTATTGGGTATGAGTAGAGGTAAATCCCCGGGGATAGACGGTCTGCCATGTGAGTTTTACTTGCAAAATTGGGATATACTTAAGGGGTTCTTGGTGAGGTTGTTGAACGCAATGAAAAACAAGGGTGAGCTGGGGGTTTTGCAAGCAACTGCAGTGGTAGTCTTTGTCCCGAAGGTGGCCAGTCCACGCACGGTGAAGGACTATAGGGTTATTCTCTACTGTGTGCGGATTATAAGTTATTTGCTAAAATTTTGGGGAATAGGTTGAAGTGCGTGATCAATAGGGTAGTGGCAGTGGGCCAGTATGGGGTGCCGGCAAGGAATGGCGGGGGGGGGGGTGTTGGCCTTAGATTGGAGGGCTGCATATGATAGTGTCGAGAGAGAAGCGTTGTGGGGGATACAGAGGAGACAAGGGTTTGGGGATGAGATTGTGAGGTGGGTACAAACGTATCATAGAGCGGGTGTTCGGGTGCAGGTGAATGGAAGGGTGGGGGAGTGAATTCCTATGGGTAGAGGTCTGCAGCAGGGATGTCCTTTATCCCAACTACTTTTTGCATGTGTGCAGGATCCGTTTTATAGAGCGGTGGAGGTATGCGTGACGGGGGAGCGACAGGGGTGGGTGGGATGAGGTGTGCCAGGAATTGTGGGTTATGTAGATGACACTACGATTCTTGTGCAGGAGGGGAAGGGTTTAGGAGGGGTGGGGAGGATTGTGGACCTGTTTGGAGAGGCCACTGGTATGAGGGTGAATGTAGAGAAATCTAAGTTTATGGGGTTAGGGGATTGGGAGGGGAAGGTGGGGGAGAGGGTAGTGGGAGGTGGGGTGTTGTGGATCGGGTTAAGATTTGTGGGATTGAGTATATGCAGGATGTACAGCAAGCTAGGATGGTTAATTCTGGCAGTGTCGCGGAAAGGGTGAATAGACTGTTGGATGAGTTGCGGCCAGGACATTTAACGCTTCATCAGAGGGTCATTGTAGTGAATGTCTTGCTATATAGTAAAATTTGGCATGTGGTCGCTATGTACCCTTTGTTGCAATCAGATATTATGGTATTATTGGAGAGTCTTTAGGTTTATTTGGGGGTCGGGATGTGATTGGTTAGGGAGGGGGGTTGTTACTCTCCCAGTGCGCAGAGGCGGGCTGGGGTTAATTAATTTAAAGAATAGGATTATGAGTGTATATGTAAAGAGGGGGTTTCTCCGAGTGGGGGGTGTAAAGGTGGTGGGTTGCACCTTTTGTATGAGGATGTCAGAAGATGGTGGGGAGGGAAGGATTTGCATGTGTGTGAGGACACGTTGCGGGTGCTCTTGTATGTTAGGGATGTGACACACATGAGGGTGGGGTTTTAGAGAAAGTGGTGGGGGAAAAAGAAGTGGCGACTGTGGAAGGAGTGTATGCAATGTATGCATGGGGGGATATTTGAATAGGTTGTGTAGGCTACGAATCTCGCCGCGGGAGCGGGAGGTGATGTTCCAGTTCCTGCATGGTATCCTGCCATCAGGTGCAGTTCTTCGAGACCCGAGGATTCGTGAGGAGGGCGTCTGTGGGGTTTGTGGGGGTGAGGATACAGCCTTTCATGCAGTCTTTCTGTGAACGATTAGGGGACGTAAGGGAGTGGATGGGGAGTGGGGTATGATGGGTGGGGGGGAGGGATTTCGGTCTTGCGAGCTCTTAAGTTTGAATGTGGGAGGGGTGGGAATCCCTGTGCAGCGGACAGTTGGTTACCTTATTGTGGATTTTGTGTATGTGTTGTGGGCAACGAGGGGTCAGGTGGAGGGGGGGGGGGTGCGTAAAAGAGTATTGGCGGCAACCTTTTATCGTACGCTGTGTCGGAATCAGGTTCTTTATGGGATAAGGTGGGAGAGGGATTTCCCTGTAAGCTATTGTGGTTTAACGGTGGGGGTTCTCTTGGGGATGTAAGAGGGGGAGGGGGTTAGGGGATGCGGCGGGTTGGTCTCCCCGGGGAGGGGGACTAGTGTGTGTGAGTAAGACTGGAACACCACTTATATGTTAGAGACAGGGTGTTTTATGGTGAGTAGGTTATGAGAGTATTGGGTATGAGGTATGAGTTGCCGTGTGTTGTAGCGTCAGTATATATTGTGCTTCTTTTATTATGGTGAAGTGGTATGCGTGTGGGGAAGGGGGGAATATGACAAACTTATAAAGTCAAGATTGGTAATCATACTATTTGTATAATGATGGGTGCTGAATGATGTTACGTGTGCGGGTGTTTTACAACTGTAATGTATGGTGTGGTTTTATGTTTGGAGCCATTTTGGGATTCTTGTGTTATATGCACCCCACTGTTATATTAACGGGTGCTTAGATTGGCTTTGTTGCTGTAACATTATACTTCATGCTTGTTATTTGGTAGAGTTTTCATATCATGTATATGTATATTGGGGAAAAGTGTTTTTAGTTGTTAGCCATGTTAGGAAGACGGATTGTGCCAATGTTGTGGCGGCAGCAAGCGTTTCATCATCCTGCATATTGCAGGTTTTGAGTCCGTGTAATCAGAGTGTATAGGTTAGTGTTCTCTGGATTGGGATGATTATGTTGATGTTGTATTGTGCATAAATTTTGATGTTGGGCCAAGTGTTGGGCAACATTTGGACGTTCATGTAAATATTGTGTATTCTGTAAGTTTTTATATAAATTATAACTAACTGTAGTTGGGATAGTGCATATAGACATTGCTAAGACTTTCGTTAGTTGGTATGCAAATAATCAAATGGTTGGGCAAAAACTGTCTTACAATAACATGATACTTAATGATTTAGTTTATAATGAGTTTTCATATCATGTGTATACACGTGTGTGTGTGTGTATATATATATAAATATATATATATATATATATATATATATATATATATATATATATATATATATATATATATATATATATATATATATATTGGGGGAATGGTGTTTTTTTTTAGTTGCAGACTAAGTTAAGGGGAAGGGGTTGGGCCACTATTTTGTGGCGGCAAGGGTGCCTCATCCTGCACGTTGCAGGTTTTGATGGAGTGTTATCAGTGTGTATGGATTTAGTGTCCACTGGAGTGGTATGGATAGTGTTGATGTAATTTGTGTAAGTTTTGACAATGGTCCATATGTTGGACAACATTTTCATGTTTTGTACAATTTGTATTCTGTGAGTTTTTAAATAAAATAAAAAAAAAATTGAGAGTCGACGCCATCTTCACTGGGTACCTCCCTCGTAACTCAGTAAATCATTCCGCTCGCAACCCAAGGAATCCTGGAGTACCTGGAGAGAGTTCCGGGGGTCAACGCCTCTGCGGCCCGGTCTGTGATCAGGCCTCATGGTGGATTAGGGCCTGATCAACCAGGCTGTTACTGCTGGCTGCACGTAATCCAACGTACGAGCCACAGCCCGGCTGGTCAGGTACCGACTTCAGGTGTTTGTCCAGTGCCTGCTGCAAGACAGCAAGGGGTCTATTGGTAATCTCCCCTAAGTATGCCGGGAGGCAGTTGAACAGTCTTGGACCCCTGACACTTATTGTGTTGTCTCTTAACGTGCTAGTGGCACCCCTGCTTTTCATTGGGGGGGATGTTGCATCGTCTGCCGAGTCTTTTGCTTTCGTAGGGAGTGATTTTCGTGTGCAAGTTTGGTACTAGTCCCTCTAGGATTTTCCAGGTGTATATAATCATGCATCTCCCCCGCCTGCGTTCCAGGGAGTACAGGTTCAGGAACTTCAAGCGCTTCCAGTAATTGAGGTGTTTTATCTCCGGGTTCAGTTTCCGTGCGAGGCGAAACGTATGACCAAGGCTTCTATCGCCAAGTATCGAATATGATCTTAACGCCAAGGGGCTGCTGAACTGTTGTGTGTCATCACAGGGAAGGATCTTGCCTTTCTAGGGTTAACCTGGGTTATTATACTCAGAATATTCTTCAGCTGGGAGGGAGGGTTGTAATGGGTTGAGTGTAGAGATTGATATAACATTGATGATAGTATAAGAAGTCTGGACTATTATTTAGAGGAAAATGAGTGCCTGACTTATAAGAAAAAAAAAATGTTTTTGGTAATAGTTTCTTATTTTCTGCCGAGCCTAATAATAGGAATAAAAACGTTCTCATCATATGTGCCCCTTTTGGTGTATATATCCTAATAAAGTTCAGCTTCGAAGAAACAAGTGAAAATGCCACGTTGACAGTTATCCTAGCAGAGGTTAAATCTGCATAATATGCATTTTATGTGCACATGAACTGAGTTTGTGCATATGACTGATCAAGGCAGCCCATTATATATCCTCATATCAACACATTCCTGTGTGTATTTTCCTATGCGCTTTGGCAAACAAATGAGAGTAGTGAAAGGTCACTTTCTTGCCTGAGGGATCTAAAAAAGCTATTTGAAGATACTCTGAACCAAGAAAGGTCCAACTACATAGCTGTTGGGATATTCTAGGGTAGATTATAATTTGTTCACCACTGTACCTATAATGAGTGTACCTAATGAAACCATTCTAGAAATCTGAAAAAGAATGACCTAAATGAACCTTACTGTACATTATTTAATTGACGGCTTAGAAAAAAAAAGCTTTAACCCTATGTAGATATCTTAAGAAAACAAAGATATTAATATTTCCGAACAGCAAGGCGTTAACAAAACAAGAGAACATGGCAAAAATAATAGTATACAAACACAGAAATATAGAGGAAGCACAAGATATGTACAGATACACAGAGGCTTACTTTTTTATATACACAAAAGTTTTATATTACTCTGTTTTAGGAATTATAAGCTGGGAAGATATACTAAGAAACACAGACCCCAACTTATGCCTAGAACAGATTAACTTGGTGGCACTCGATGTATGCACAAGGCTTATTCCTCTAAGAAAAAGGAGGAGTAGATGTAAAATAGAAAGAGACAGGCGCTCCCTTTACAGGCGACGGAAAAGAATAACAGAGCGGCTAAAAGAGGTCAATATATCTGAAATGCGTAGGGAGACACTGGTCAGAGAAATAGCAAGCATCGAACTTAAGCTAAAGGAATCTTATAGGAGTCAGGAATAGCGGGAAGAACTAAAAGCCATAAATGAAATCGAAAGAAACCCAAAGTATTTCTTCTCCTATGCCAAATCAAAGTCGAGAACAACGTCCAGTATTGGGCCCCTACATAAACAAGATGGGTCCTACACAGATGACAGCAAGGAAATGAGTGAGCTACTCAAGTCCCAATATGACTCAGTTTTTAGCAAGCCGCTAACCAGACTGAGAGTCGAAGATCAAAATGATTTTTTTATGAGAGCCACAAAATTTGGTTAACACAAGCCTATCCGATGTTATCCTGACGCCAAATGACTTCGAACAGGCGATGAATGACATGCCCATGCACTCTGCCCCAGGGCCAGACTCATGGAACTCCGTGTTCATCAAGAACTGCACGAGCCTTTTCCATCCTATGGAAAGGGAGCATGAACACGGGGGTCGTCCCACAGTTACTAAAAACAACAGACATAGCCCCACTCCACAAAGGGGGTAGTAAAGCAACAGCAAAGAACTACAGACCGATAGCACTAACATCCCATATCACCACCCATCTAGAAACCCATCAGTTACACAACCCAGGGCAACATGGGTTTAGAACAGGTCGCTCCTGTCTGTCTCAACTATTGGATCACTATGACAAGGTCCTAGATGCACTAGAAGACAAAAAGAATGCAGATGTAATATATACAGACTTTGCAAAAGCCTTCGACAAGTGTGACCATGGCGTAATAGCGCACAAAATGCGTGCTAAAGGAATAACAGGAAAAGTCGGTCGATGGATCTATAATTTCCTCACTAACAGAACACAGAGAGTAGTCGTCTACAGAGTAAAGTCCGAGGCAGCTACGGTGAAAAGCTCTGTCCCACAAGGCACAGTACTCGCTCCCATCTTGTTCCTCATCCTCATATCCGACATAGACAATGATGTCAGCCACAGCACCGTGTCTTCCTTTGCAGATGACACCCGAATCTGCATGACAGTGTCTTCCATTGCAGACACTGCAAGGCTCCAGGCGGACATCAACCAAATCTTTCAGTGGGCTGCAGAAAACAATATGAAGTTCAACGATGAGAAATTTCAATTACTCAGATATGGTAAACACTAGGAAATTAAATCTTCATCAGAGTACAAAACAAATTCTGGCCACAAAATAGAGCGAAACACCAACGTCAAAGACCTGGGAGTGATCATGTTGGAGGATCTCACCTTCAAGGACCATAACATTGTATCAATCGCATCTGCTAAAAAAAATGACAGGATGAATAATGAGAACCTTCAAAACTAGGGAGGCCAAGCCCATGATGACACTCTTCAGGTCACTTGTTCTATCTAGGCTGGAATATTGCTGCACACTAACAGCACCTTTCAAGGCAGGTGAAATTGCTGACCTAGAAAATGTACAGAGAACCTTCACGGCGCGCATAACGGAGATAAAACACCTCAATTACTGGGAGCGCTTGAGGTTCCTAAACCTGTATTCGCTGGAACGCAGGCGGGAGAGATACATGATTATATACACCTGGAAAATCGTAGAGGGACTAGTACCGAACTTGCACACGAAAATCACTCACTACGAAAGCAAAAGACTTGGCAGACGATGCAACATCCCCCCAATGAAAGGCAGGGGTGTCACTAGCACGTTAAGAGACCATACAATAAGTGTCAGGGGTCCGAGACTGTTCAACTGCCTCCCAGCATACATAAGGGGGATTACCAACAGACCCCTGGCAGTCTTCAAGCTGGCACTGGACAAGCACCTAAAGTCGGTTCCTGACCAACCGGGCTGTGGCTCGTACGTTGGTTTGTGTGCAGCCAGCAGTAACAGCCTGGTTGATCAGGCTCTGATCCACCAGGAGGCCTGGTCACAGACCGGGCCGCGGGGGCGTTGACCCCCGGAACTCTCTCCAGGTAAACTCCAGGTAATCATGATGAGTGGTGTACAAGTGATACACAGCCTTCACCTCAACTTGACAAATCAGTCGCAGAGGAAAGGGGTATTCAAATTGTGTAAATGAATGATAACAGTAATTTAACGCATATCTTAGATAAGTTAAACTGGTGCTATCAGGACCTGATAAAAGGTCAGAAATTAAAGAAGTGATTACGGTTTTTGGGAAGGTAAAAGTGTTAAACGTTAAATTATAAGTTGGATAAAGATTTAGATTTTGCCACCGAAGTGGCTAGCTTATTGTGCACCCCACATCCATCGTGAATGAAGAAGTTATTTTATGAGGTTTTCAGTGGCAGTTTACCACGTACTTTTTTGGTCTTTGATCCTTTGGCATTGAACTGTCTCCAAAGATGATTCTTCAGTTGTATAAATTTCCACTCTAGGAGCTACCCTGTAAGGAGCCAGATTTTTTTTTGTAGTAAGGGTTTATGGGTGGCACTCGGGTTGGTTGTGGGGGGGGGGGGGGGGTTGGCTAAGGGACTTGTCATAAACTGCGTTATTATTATTAAGGAGTTGATGGAAACTGTAGGGAAAGCTTCAGCTCTTTGCCCCATTTTGTCGCCGCCACCGAATTTACTCTAGAATAATATTCACTTCAGTAAGTTTATTTAGGTACAAGTACACACGAGTACAATTATCATGCATAGCAACGTTTATGTAAATTATCAAGGATAACCCAAAAAGAAGTCGGACGTGATTTATTTCCATTGGGATCCTTGATTTCCATTGGGGTAATTTTACTGTGCAATACATTAATCTTGCTGAACTGGTACAGCCAGCATAATTTATGTACTGTATTCGTGTAAGTTATACAGACGATACGTTTATTAGGCCTAAACACTTGTGTGGTAATCATTTTTGTTTTTATATGGGGTGGAGAACCTACCATTACATTTTATGATGCCTTTAATTTTCACGGAGTAGACTGGTAGGTCAGCGGTAGGTTGGGTTAGATAAAATTCGTCAGGAAACAGGACAAGTGTTTCCTGACGCTGGACTCAGTCATGTGATGACCCGCCACTGCAGCTTACCTGGCCACTCCTTTAAAAATTAAGGTAATATTATACCCCTGTCAAATGACCAAAGCTTTACTGAGCGATCTTCATAACTAAGCCCTGCGTCGCCATTTTTTTTTTAATTCTGATAAGTAAAATACCATTTTGATTTGTATGTATGTTAAGTTAATGAAGTGAAAATTAGTGGTTTAATCACTACTATGTTAGAGAGGTCCTCTTAAATCCAAGTGTGTAGTAGCTATCAATGCTGAACGGATGAGACTCGATGCTAATAGTGGGTAAAGATGGGTCATTATAGTTGGTCAGTGGATAACAAATATATTTTGTTGCCATTTGAACGGCTAATATTAATCACTGGTCTGTTATTGCCATTATTAATAGGCCGACTAATTGGTTGACCAGTGTGGGGAGTCAATATTGGTTGGAAAATGTGGGTCATTATTATTGGCTGGTTAGCAGTACAGTTATACATGACTGGAGCAGCTGCCAAATAGTCATCGAAACTAACACTAGCTTTATACAGGTTGGACAAATATACGAGAAGGGCTAGGTGTGGGCCAATATACTGCAGTACTCTCCAGTTCACATGCGACCATGCTTTCAACGCTGCATCGTTCCATTACTTCTTCCTCTGTTGATAAATCTGGCCCACCTCGAAATTTTCGAACCTGACTTCTTTGCACTAGCGGACCTTGCCACATGGTTACATGTGGCAGGGTCAGCTAGTGCAAGGAAGTCAGGTTCGAAAATTTCGAGATGGGTCAGAGATTTATCAATAGAGGAAGAAGTGATGGAACGATGCAGCGTTGGATCCTTTCTGTCTTTAATTTGTACGTTTCAGCATTAGATTGATAAACCCAAATGTGTGAGACGTATTTCCAAGTTACGAAGGTGTGGGATGTCTTAATTTTATGTGCTCTTCTGTCCTTATGCTTATGGAAGAAGTTAAACTCGTGGGGGGGCCATATAGCACCTGGGAATGGGATGTAATCAAGTTCAATCCAAGGAAGAGGAAGATAGTTCTGATTCCTTATGACTGTTGAAAGGTGTTCATGTGAAGCAGCAAAAGTAATAATTGGTGATGTGTGTGTGTGTGTGCAGGAGTGGGCAAGACGTCGCTGGTGACTTGCTATGAGACAAAGACCTTCCACAAGAACACCAGTTCCACCATCGGCGCTTCCTTCAGCAACGTGGAGATACTACTGAGTGATACTAAGGTCAGGATGCAGGTATGGCAATTTGTATCCTGTTACGTATGTACAGTATATCTTAAGAATTAGATTCAGTACTGTATTACGTATATTTTTCGGTTTACCTATACTGTGAGTATGGGTTTATAATCACTTGTGTACAAGACCACTTGCACAAAATTAAACTTTTTATTTGGAAACATTTCATTCCTGGGACTGCGCTGTATGACCTTTGTAAGTTTAGCGCTTTTTTTATTATAATTCACTAGTGGGAGATTTGTCAGTCCAGTACAGAGCACAGGAGAGATTATCAATGCACAGTGAGTGTGTGAGTGTGTGTGAGTGTGTGTGAGTGTGTGTGAGTGTGTGTGAGTGTGTGTGAGTGTGTGTGAGTGTGTGTGAGTGTGTGTGAGTGTGTGTGAGTGTGTGTGAGTGTGTGTGAGTGTGTGTGAGTGTGTGTGAGTGTGTGTGAGTGTGTGTGAGTGTGTGTGAGTGTGTGTGTGTGTGAGTGTGTGTGAGTGTGAGTGTGTGTGAGTGTGTGTGAGTGTGTGTGAGTGTGTGTGAGTGTGTGTGAGTGTGTGTGAGTGTGTGTGAGTGTGAGTGTGTGTGTGTGTGTGAGTGTGTGTGAGTGTGTGTGTGAGTGTGTGTGTGAGTGTGTGTGTGAGTGTGTGTGTGAGTGTGTGAGTGTGTGAGTGTGTGTGTGTGTGTGTGAGTGTGTGTGTGAGTGTGTGTGTGAGTGTGTGTGTGAGTGTGTGTGTGTGTGTGTGTGAGTGTGTGTGTGAGTGTGAGTGTGTGTGTGAGTGTGAGTGTGTGTGTGTGTGTGTGAGTGTGTGTGTGAGTGTGTGTGTGAGTGTGTGTGTGAGTGTGTGTGTGAGTGTGTGTGTGAGTGTGTGTGTGAGTGTGTGTGTGAGTGTGTGTGTGAGTGTGTGTGTGTGTGTGTGAGAGTGTGAGTGAGAGTGTGAGTGAGTGTGAGTGTGTGTGTGTGAGTGTGTGTGTGAGTGTGTGTGTGAGTGTGTGTGTGAGTGTGTGTGTGAGTGTGTGTGTGAGTGTGTGTGTGAGTGTGTGTGTGAGTGTGTGTGTGAGTGTGTGTGTGAGTGTGTGTGTGAGTGTGTGTGAGTGTGTGTGTGAGTGTGTGTGTGAGTGTGTGTGTGTGTGAGTGTGTATGTATGTATGTATGTATGTATATATATATATATATATATATATATATATATATATATATATATATATATATATATATATATATATATATATATATATATATATAAAATGTGTCGTGCCGAATATGTAAAACTGGTCAATTAGCAAGAACTCATTTAAAATTAAGTCCTTTCTAAAATTTTCTCTTATACGTTTAAAGATATATTTTTTTCATTAATGTTAATGTAAAAAATTTTAATTTTGCTCCAAAAGAATCTTAGAAAACTTACCTAACCTTATTATAACAAGAACAATTTATTTTAGCCTAACCCAACTGAACATATTTTAGATTTGCTTACAATAATTTAATACTAAACAATCACAGTGAAATATATTTTTTTCGTTAGGTTCAGAATAATTTTGGCGAAATTATTGCATACACAAATTTTCGCTTGTCTTATATGGCAAGATGAGCGTTGCTATTTAAGCCAAGATGGCAAGTTCTGCCTATTCGGCACGACATATATATATATATATATATATATATATATATATATATATATATATATATATATATATATATATATATATATATATATATATACATATATATATATATACATATATATATACATATATATATATATATATATATATATATATATATATATATATATATATATATATATATATATATATATATATATATATATATATACATATATAATTTTTTTTTCCCAAGAAACCGGTCATACTCCCCCGAGGCAGGGCGACTTGAAAAGAAAAACGAAAGCTTATCTTTTTAAAATTAATAATGTATAAAGAAGGGGTTACTAGCTCATTGCTCCTGGCTTACAAAGAAAGCATTCTTTTCCAGTTCTCCATGGATAATATATACAGTGCTAGTCACGGCATTATGCCGGATGAGTGCCCACGGCATAATGCAGAGACTAAAATCAAAGGCCTACCATGCAGGGGAATCTTTTTTCGTCAGTGCATTATGCCTGGTAACAGCCATTAGTAGGTCATGGCCTGCCGCCGCACTCCACAGTGACTTTTCAGTGCTTACGTGGCTGCCGTGGTGAGAGGAAGTCTTATACTTTTGTCTCTCATTTGCCCTATCTTTTGTCCGGTGTTCCCTTTGGTTTTGGGCTATACATGTTAGATTATGGGTAAAAGGAAGTCTTTAACACCTGAAACTATAGCTCAAATCATAGGACTTCACAAAGCTGGGTACCAGACGAAAGAAATGGTGGAGAATGTTGGTGTGTGAGCATTCAGTGAGGAACTGGGTGCAGCGTTTCAAGGCTGGTAGAACCCACATCTCTCAGAGGTGTCTGTAAGAACTGATAACAGATGTGTCAACTGGGCTACAGTAGTCACCGCCAAGTTAAGAAACCGATCCTCTCCAAGCTACAGAAGAAACGTAGGCTGGATTATGCAAAGAAATATCTTCACTGGAATCCTCAACAGTGGCTTGAAGTACTTTGAAGTGATGAAGCAACCTTCACTGTCACCTGTAACCGTGGGGGACGTGTACCGGCCCAGAGGTAGTGACCCGCTACACCCACACTACACCTATGGGGCCACCAAACACCCAGGTGTTTCAGTGCTTAGTGTGTTGATGAATTCATTGTGCTTCCCAAAAACCAGTATGATTACTGGAGTTGTGTGACAATTTACCTGAAGTGCTTGACAAGTGTGGGGCTATGGTTTTTATACAGGACGTTGCACTGTGTCATACTGCCAAATCTGTAGTTCAGTGGCTTAAGGATTGTGAAGTGAGGTTCTTTAATGACTGGCCAGGCAATTCCTCAGACCTAAACCCTATTGAGAACCTCTGGTCAATAGTGAAGCGAAGTTTACTGGGCTAGGATATCAGTTCCATCCCACAGCTGGAGGCTGTTCTACACGAGGCATGGAATAATATGCCTCCCCAATTATAATTATAATCATGGGGAGCGCTAAACCCGTAGGATTATACAGCGCATGTGGGGGGGATGGAAGGTATTCAGGTTCAATTCAGGGAACCGGAGCACAGATCCAATTCCCTAGATCAAGAGCCCCTCACCAACGTCAAGGAACCTCCCTTGAGGGGTATGCCTCCCCAAACCCTCAAGAATTTGTGAGAGTCTTTCTAAATGGCTGGGGGACGTGATTAAGCATAAAGGACACAGCACCAAGTATTAAAACCTCAGTAAGTGTGAAAATATGTATATTATAATCTTTCAAAACTAGGGATGCCAAGCCCATGACTCTTCAGGTTGCTTGTTCTATCTAGGCTGGAATATTGCTGCACACTAACAGCACCTTTCAAGGCAGGTGTAATTGCTGACCTAGAAAATGCAGAGAGAACCTTCACGGCACACATAACGGAGATAAAACACCTCAATTACTGGGAGCGCTTGAAGTTCCTGAACCTGTACTCCCTGGAACGCAGGTGGGAGAGATGCATGATTATATACACCTGGAAAATCCTAGAGGGACTGGTACCAAACTTGCACACGAAAATCACTCACAACGAAAGCAAAAGACTCTGCAGACGATGCAACATCCCCCCCCCAATGAAAAGCAGGGGTCACTAGCACGTTAAGTGTCAGGGGCCCAAAACTGTTCAACTGCCTCCCAGCATACATAAGGGAGATACCAATAGACCCCTGGCTGTCTTCAAGCAGGCATTGGACAAGCACCTAAAGTCGGTACCTGACCAGCTGGGCTGTGGTTTGTATGTTCGATTGTGTGCAGCCAGCAGTAACAACCTGGTTGATCAGGCTCTGATCCACCATGAGGCC
This sequence comes from Cherax quadricarinatus, assembly GCF_038502225.1. Classification (NCBI taxonomy): domain Eukaryota; kingdom Metazoa; phylum Arthropoda; class Malacostraca; order Decapoda; family Parastacidae; genus Cherax; species Cherax quadricarinatus. The sequence continues at coordinate 20,378,588 of NC_091344.1, forward strand.
TGGTCACAGACCGGGCTGTGGGGGCATTGACCCCCGGAACTCTCTCCAGGTAAGATAAGATAAGATTTCGTTCGGATTTTTAACCCCGGAGGGTTAGCCACCCAGGATAACCCAAGAAAGTCAGTGCGTCATCGAGGACTGTCTAACTTATTTCCATTGGGGTCCTTAATCTTGTCCCCCAGGATGCGACCCACACCAGTCGACTAACACCCAGGTACCTATTTGCTGCTAGGTGAACAGGACAACAGGTGTAAGGAAACGTGTCGAAATGTTTCCACCCGCCGGGAATCGAACCCGGGCCCTCCGTGCGTGAAGCGGGAGCTTTAGCCACCAGGTTTGTCTTTTGGTACATGTGTGGGGAAGATGCGGCATAATGCCATGACTAGCACTGTGTGTGTGTGTACTTGCCTAATTCACCTAATTGTGGTTGCAGGGGTCGAGACTCTGCTCCTGGCTCCGCCTCTTCACTGACTGCTACTGGGTCCTCCCTATCCCTGCTCCATGAGCTTTATCATACCTCGTCTTAAAACTATGTATGGTTCCTGCCTCCACTACATCACTTGCCAGACTATTCCACTTCCTAACAACTGTGTGGCTGAAGAAATACTTCCTAACATCCCTTTGACTCATCTGTGTGTGTTTTATTATTTATTTAGAAAAGTCAAGTGCAAAAGGCATCAGGACAGCATTGTTTCAACATTTAAAGTGTGCTCAGGTAAACTGATGTACACATTTTGAAGTTTAGTTGAGTAGCCTTACCTTACCTAGCTCAACCTAAAAGAACTAAAATTATATGGTTCATATACGTACTAGTTTTAGAAATGCTCTACGGCAAGTGTAATTTAAAGTGTTAGAAAATCAGGGGTATATTTTGAGGACAGATTGAATAGTGTTAATATGGGTGTCTTGTACATATTTTCTGGTTCAGTTTAGCCATTTTTGAGCATTTTAATTTGTGGTGAATTAATAATGATAACCAAATGTGTAAAAAAAATTTGTTTTTACAGGTGTGGGATACGGCTGGCCAGGAAAGATTTCGTTCCATGGCACCCATGTACTATAGAGGTGCTAATGCTGCTTTTTTGGTGTTTGATTTGACCAAGTATGAAACATTTACTGATGTACAATCCTGGGTTACTGGTAAGTTAAGAATTGTTCTTTTTTTTTTTTTCCATTTTTATGTCACTTTAATGTACAGAATTTGCTATAAAAATCTAGGTTACCAAGCAGAATATCTCGAGTGTTTCTATTCTGCCAGTGTCTTTATCAAAATATGTAGTGTGTTGTCTAATGTGATGTGCACATCGATTTCTGAATTACTAAAGAGCCTGAATGATTCTAAATCTACCTGTATAGGAAGGCCCTGCTTATAAGCAGGTTAGAGGTTCCGAGCCATGCTGTAAAGTGAAACCCTGCCTTTTTCACTTTCAAATGTATATAAAAGCCTGACAACATGTTTACACTATTATATATTAAGCAAGCAATAGAGCTAGGTTTAAACATGCATATTCAGTACACACATTATTTACCTTAAAATATTTTCATCCTTACTTTATAGTGAGTGGTGAATATATTTATTGTAGGAAGTCTAAATAAATGAAGAATGGGTATAACTGAAAACTGCTGCATTAGTGAAACACCGTAAAGCAGGACCCGCATGTAGTTAAATGCCTCTAACCGATTTTCATAATGGGAGAGTAATGTCTGGCAGCAAGTAATAAACCACAGTTAATAATAAAACAATGTTCACTATATACAGTGTGAGGAACAGGTGTACTCGCCTGATTGTGGTTGCACAGGTCGAGACTTGGCTCCTGGCCCCGCCTCTTCACTGACCGCTACTGGGTCCTCCCTCTCCCTGTTCCATGAGCTTTATCATACCTCGTCTTAAAACTATGTATGGTTCCTGCCTCCACTTCATCACTTGCCAGACTATTCCACTTCCTAACAACTCTTGACTGAAGAAATACTTCCTAACATCCCTTTGACTCATCTGAGTCTTCATCCTCCAATTGTGACTCCTTGTTTCTGTGTCCCATCTCTGGAACATCCTCTCTCTGTCCACCTTGTCTATTCCACACAGTATTTTGTATGTCATTATCATGTCTCCCCTGACCCTCCTGTCCTCCAGTGCCGTCAGACTGAGGTCCCTTAACCTTTCTTTGTAGGACATTCCCCTTAGCTCTGGAACCAGCTTTGTCGCAAACCTTTGCCCTTTCTCTAATTTCTTGACTTGCTTGACCAGGTGTGGGTTCCAAACTGGTGCTGTGTACTCCAGTATGGGCCTGACGTACAGTGTACAGAGTCTTAAACAACTCCTTACTGAGGTATTGGAACGCTATTCTCAGGTTTGCTAGGTGCCCATATGCCGCAGCAGTTATCTGGTTAATGTGTGCTTCCGGCAACGTGTTCGGTATTATACTCGCCCCTAGATCTTTCTCCTTGAGTGAGGATTGCTGTCTTTGGCCGCCTAACCTATACTCTGTCTGCTTTCTTCTTTGCCCTTCCCCGATCTTCATGACTTTGCATTTGGTGGGGTTAAATTCTGGGAGCCAGTTGCTGGACTACGTATCCAGCCTGTCCAGGTCTCTTTGTAGACCTGTTTTATCCGCATCCGATTTAATTCTCATTAACTTCCCATCATCTACAAACAGGGACACTTCTGAGTCTATACCTTCTGTTATGTCGTTCACATATACCAAGTATAGCACTGGTCACAGACTGACCCCTGTGGGACCCCGCTTGTCACAGGCGCCCACCGTGATACCTCATAATATACCATGACTCACTGTTGCCTCTGTCAGGTATTCTCTGATCCATTGCAGTGCTCTTCCTGTTATACATGCCTGATCCTCTAGCTTCTGCACTAATCACTTGTGAGGAACTGTGTCGAAGGCCTTCTTGCAGTCCAAGAAAATGCAATCAACCCACCCCTCCCTCTCACGTCTTACTTCAGTTACCTTGTCATAAAACTCCAGTAGGTTTGTGACACAGGATTTGCCTTCCGTGAATCCGTCGTGTATAAGGTGCACAATTTCCACTTCTTTTCAAACATTTATAAATATGTATGTTAAACCATGGTGACATCACACAACCCTGTCTAAGGTTTACTTTTTCTGGAAAATAATATCCCTTACTCATACATAAGCTAGCCTGTGTCTCGCTATTCATGTCAAAGATCTTTACCTACCACTTACGTACAGCCTATCCTCGCTTAGCGGTGTACTCATTTACCAACGACTCAGACATATGACAGGCTCTCTGACTAGTATATATACCTAAATAGTGTATATTTGAGCAGATTTCCTCTTATTCTGATTATTACAATACAGTGGACCCTCGAATACCATAATCCCTTTTCTGTGTGTAAAACTATAGTTCTCCTCTATAAAATGTATTTTTTGTTTATATTTCCCATAAAAAATGTAAATCCAATTAATCCATTCCAGACACCCAAAAATATTAACAAAAAATACATTTTATGGAGAATAACTATAGTTTTACATTCAGAAAAAGGATTATGAAATTCGAGGGTCCACATGGTGCAGCCTCTCCTCACTTAACGATGGAGTTCCGTTCCTAAGACCACATCGGCAAATGAATTCATCGCTAAGTGAGGAGCATATTATAATGGTAGTGGGTTTGTGTCAACCATCTTTGATATTGTTTTAATGTCACCTTAGCACCATTTTAACATTTTGGTGTATTTTTAAATATTTATACAGTACAGTGGACCCCCGCTTAACGATCACCTACCAATGCGACCAATTATGTAAGCGTATTTATGTAAGTGAGTTTGTACGTGTATGTTTGGGGGTCTGAAATGGACTAATCTACTTCACAACATTCCTTATGGGAACAAATTCGGTCAGTACTGTCACCTGAACGTACTTCTGGAATGAAAAAATATCATTAACCAGGGGTCCACTGTACAGTACAGTACTGTATACTGTAATACACAGAATAGAGGAAATCAGCTCTAATATACATTATTTAGGTATGCACATTACTGTATCAACATTTAAAAATATACCAGAAATTTTATAAATGGTGCAAAGGTGACATTAAAACAATATCAGAGATGGTTGACACAAACCCGCTATCATTATAGTATGCTCCTCACTTAGCGATGAATTCATTTGCCGATGTGGTCTTAGGAACGGAACTCTGTCATTAAGTGAGGAGAGACTGTATTACATTTGTAACATCTTCCACATTGCTCCATATTTTTTTTTTTTTTTCAATAATAACCCTACCATACACTTGATCTGGTATTAAGCAGGCTTAATTCTTATTCTGCTCTCTGCCAATCCTTAGGTATCTTATTCCTTTTTATGTACATGTTAAAGAATAAATGCACCAACTGCTCCAAAACTATATCCCCATTGGGAAAAGCTACACAGGGCAATAAAATTTATCCTAAGTCTGCATACTAGAATTTTTATTAGTCTGCCCAAAATGCCTAGGCATACTAGGCAGGCTAGTGGCCTTTTTTTTTTTTTTTTTCCCCAACAAGTCTGTCGTCTCCCACCGAGGCAGGGTGACCCAAAAAAGAAAAAATTCCCAAAAAGAAAATACTTTCATCATCATTCAACACTTTCACCACACTCACACATTATCACTGCTTTTGCAGAGGTGCTCAGAATACAACAGTTTAGAAGCATATACGTATAAAGATACACAACATATCCCTCCAAACTGCCAATATCCCAAACCCCTCCTTTAAAGTGCAGGCATTGTACTTCCCATTTCCAGGACTCAAGTCCTACTATTTGAAAATAACCGGTTTCCCTGAATCCCTTCACTAAATATTACCCTGCTCACACTCCAACAGATCGTCAGGTCCCAAGTATCATTCGTCTCCATTCACTCCTATCTAACACTCTCATGCATGCTTGCTGGAAGTCCAAGCCCCTCGCCCACAAAACCTCCTTTACCCCCTCTTTCCAACCCTTTCGAGGACGACCCCTACCCCTCTTTTCTTCCCCTATAGATTTATATGCTTTCCATGTCATTCTACTTTGATCCATTCTCTCTAAATGACCAAACCACCTCAACAACCCCTCCTCTGCCCTCTGACCAATGCTTTTATTAACTCCACACCTTCTCCTAATTTCCACACTCCGAATTTTCTGCATAATATTTACACCACACATTACCCTTAGACAGGACATCTCCACTGCCTCCAACCGTCTCCTCCCTGCTGCATTTACCACCCAAGCTTCACATCCATATAAGAGTGTTGGTACTACTATACTTTCATACATTCCCTTCTTTGCCTCCATAGATAACGTTTTTTGACTCCACATATACCTCAACGCACCACTCACCTTTTTTCCCTCATCAATTCTATGATTAACCTCATCCTTCATAAATCCATCCGCCGACACGTCAACTCCCAAGTATCTGAAAACATTCACTTCTTTGTAATTGTATATAATTGGTACTGTAACTGTAATTGGTACTGTACAGTACCAAAAAATTTCTTTTAATTTAGCATGTTTTAAAGTCATTTGTCTTTTTTGGCAGAGTTAACTAGCCGTGTTGGTGATGGATTAATGCTTGTAGTTGTGGGTAATAAGAAGGATCTTAGAGATGACAGAGTGGTAAACAAGATCACTGCCCAGGAATATGCCCAGTCCATAGGAGCATTCTTTGTTGAGACTTCAGCTCTTGACCCCTCAGGCAAGTTTCATTTTTATCACCCAGGGCTTTGCTCCTAAGTCCATTAAAATGCAAGTGTGTTGCCTTCATGTATCCCCATCTCCATAGTTTTTTATATTGAAGTTTACATATGGATATTGTACATGTACCTCTTTTCACAGTGCATTTAAACACACTTTAATGTACAAATCATGATTCTATTATTACACAGCATGTAAGGGTCTGAAACCAGATTATTTATCATTTAGTACTGGTATGTTATCTTTGTATTCATTCAGCATATATGTGCAGTAGCTTCAAACAGTTTTACTTACCACACTTGTTACAGATTTCCAGTTGAAGGTGGCATCTCTCGTCCTTTTCAAATGTCAGTACAATACATTAATTACATTTTTCCTTTATCAGTTTTCCTCATTAATGGAGTGTTTAAGATGAGCATGTAATGATTTTTTGTGTACCCTATATTTTTTTTTGTTTATTGAGGGGAATTGCTAGACCTGTAGAGTCATACAGTGCCTTGGAAATGAGAAGTATTCAGGCTTGATTCAAGGAAGGGGAAGATAGGTCCACTTCCTTGGATTTTGAGTCTCTCGCTTGCGTCAAGGTGCAGTAGGGCCCCACTTACACGGCAGGTTAGGTTCCAGGCCACCACCTGAAAGCGGAATGCCATTTTCTTCCACTTATAAATGCTAGACAACAAGTTTACACTAATTTATCTTAAGATGGTAATAGAACTAGGCATTAAAAACAAAAAATAAAATGCACAGTACACTCATTACTTACCTTAAAATATTTGTAGTCTTAATGTAGGGTGAGAGGCGAGTCATATTTATTTGTAGGAAGTAAGGTGTGGGAAGTATTGTAGCCAGCCAGGGCAGCCCACCCTACCCTACCAGACACCAGCCCACCCACACGTAATGTAAACAAACAGACATATCTGCTTTTGGTTGATGCACGTTCATTCCCATGTCTGTGAATCTTATTACAAACACTTTACGTTGTGTACAAGTTGTCTTCATGTTGATGCAGTAGAATAAGTAGAGGAACATTCCCATTCTCATGTAACACCATTTTTAGAAGAAATGATGCTCTGAGTGAAGGCATACAAAAGTAATCATTTTCTAGTTACCCCCAGTAATAGCGTACACATTTTCTCTGATGTTGGACTAGAGAAAACGTTATTCTTACTGTGGGGTGTATTTATCATGTTTTTATGTTATGCAGTATGTTTATTATATAATTTTGAAAAAATATAGATTAATGGAAATGTCTATATGTAATATACATGTATATGACATTTAATGTGCCCAAGAGATTATTATTAATATGGCATCAAGAGTAGAGAGACTCTTGGTGATTTTAATGTGTACCTGCATGCCAGCACAGTGTGTAAGTATATTTAGCTACAGGTACACATAAGTATAATTATCAGAGTACATATAGAATATGCAATAACTTGAAATTTCAGAAAGTTTCCAGACATAATAGAGATGTGCTCACGGAGAATGTAAATAAACCGGGTGGGGCGTGCCGTACAAGACGGGTTGCCATATAGTGATTTCTGGTCATAATTTGAAATTGCTGTATTAGCAGAGCACCGTAACACAAAATGCCGTAAAGCGGGGCCCTACTGTATCCTCCTTGAGGAGTCTGTATATCCTTGAAAATTATTTTTGAAAAGCCATTTGATACCATTGCATTTTTGTAATTTTTTTTTTAACATGTTGGCTGTTTCCCACCGAGGCAGGATGACCCGAAAAAGGAGAAACACTTCATCATTATTCACTCTATCGCTGTCTTGTCAGAGATGTGCCAATACTATAGTTCAAAAACTGCAACATATCTCCACCCCTCCTTCAAAGTACAGGCACTGTACTTCCCACCTCCAGGGCTCAAGTGTGTGTAACCAGTTTCCCTGAATCCATTCATGTTACCTTGCTCACACTCCAACAGCATGTCAAGTCATGAAAACCACTTGCCTCCACTCATTCCTATCTAACATGCTCACACATGCTTGCTCTGTCTAAATCCCCTTGCACACAAAACCTCCTTTACCCCCTCCCTCCAACCATTCCTAGGAGAGCCTGCACTATGTAATATAATTCTTAGCAAAATGCTAGTATTTTAAGATTGCTATAGTAGAACTGCTTAAATAACTAAAATTGCAACCCATTGTTCCATAGTTTATATTTTGGTTTCTTTTGGTTTAAACTAAATACAGTACTGTATATGCCCCTGTTTTCTGTATTCAGCTGATAGTTTGTACAGTACACCCAACTATTATATTCCTCTGTACAACCAAGTAATTTGTCAAAATAAAAAATCTAATCTAATCTACTTGGAAATGGTCACAACTCAAAGTATACACCTTCATTCAATTAGCAGACCATAGAAACTCTTAACATTAAGTAAACAAAATGTGTAAACCTGGCTTCGAAGACTTTAAGAGGCTAGCTCAAAAAATTTCCTTGGTACACTCTTCCATTATCATTGGAGGCTTGTCAGTCTATGGCTTAACTATAGAAAATAAATTGTAAAATTACAGTACCTGGTACTCATTGCACTGATATTTGCTTTCATTCTCTTATTTCTAATTATTTTATATTTCTAGAGTAGCTTAAAATGCCTAGTGCATGAAACCTTTCTCTTGCAGGAGTGCAGGATATGTTTAACATAGTGGCTACTGAGATGGTTAAACAGGCAGAAAATGATGAGAACTCGACTCTTAGAATATATTCAGCTGATGTAAGTAGATTGAAGTTTAACATTCATTGAACTTTCTCATTACTGGCAGTGTTAACCTTAACTAGCAGGTTGCCGAGCCAGGCTGTTCATATTTTGGATGGAGGGAATATCGAGGAAGTGGACATAGATGTTCAGGAGTGGGCACATCGGTAGATGTCTATAAAAGACAAGGTGAACCACAGAATAGATGAAGAGAAAAATGTGAGTGGTATGTTAAGGAATCTGTGGAAAAAATTCATCTGTGGAGTCCAGAAGGGGAATATACCAGGGTATAGTGGTGCCAGCACTTTTATATGGGTGCGAGTCATGGGTTTTGAATGCTGCAGTGAGGAGGAGGCTAGATCATTTTTGAGAACAATGTGTGGTGAATATGTAGAGAATTTGGAGCACAGAAATTAAAAGGCAATGTGTGGTTGCCAAGGGTATAATTCAGAGGACTGAGGGGGAGTTGTTGAGGCAGTCTGGTCATGTAGAGAGGATGGAAAGGGATAGTCTGACAAATTGGAGTGTGAGCAGAGTTAGGTTTAGCAAGAGATATTGGGAAACCAATTAGTTGGACTTGTCTTGGAGGTGGGAAGGGCAGTGCCTGCACTCTGAAGCAAGGGCAGTGATGCTGCAATTAGATGGTAATCTGAATTGTGATTTCACCACATTTTTAGAAAGACATTGATTGTATGAATGATGAGTTTCTTTCCTCTGGGTCACCCTGCCTTGGTGGGAGACAGCCCTTGGAGTTAAAAGTGCCAGTCACTAGTTAGTAGAATGAACTTGAAATGTAACATATAACTAGTTATTGAATAATTGGAAAGACAATACTACTGAGATATAATACTAATCTGATTATATTACTGTATTTCTAGGGTAAAGATGAATGGAACCAAAGTGCATCATCAAACATAAACTTAAATGAAAAGCCTGTGCTGGAGAGAGACAGATGTTGCTGACTTCTTAGTAGTGCCATAAACAGCAGAACATATACCAAAAAATAGTATGAGTAAATTCACTTACGAGGAGAATGTCACAAATATCGTTAATTTTCCAAATTTAGTTACACAATGTTTTTGCAAAAAAAAAAAAGTGCAAACAATTTTTGCTTAAACGTTACTGTTATGAATGGCTGTGTAGCTGATCAGTCTGTTAAGTATGACTAGAATTTAGCTAACACTATGCATGGCAGAAAATGATATTTGCAATGCAAAGATTCATAACCCAGTCTTTCATGTATTGGATTTGCATAATTTTGTGAAACATCGGTTAAAAATAATTTTAATTTTTCCTTTTATTGTTAATGTTATTGTATTGTAAATATTACACTGTAGAACTTTGTTTTTAAATACAGTATCATGCTTAAGACCACTTGGGCTCAATAATTTGCAATTTAACATGTTTTATAACTGAATCACAGTTTTCAACTAATCTTAGTTTCCATATAAAACATAAAAATGGTAAAATAAAATATGTATATACCATAATTAAAAAATGTACTGTAATATAAAACATTTAAATCTATTGTTTTATGCGCTGTATAGCCCTTGTGGCTTAGCGCTTCTTTTTGATTATAATAATAATATTGTTTTATGACAAGATTAATGCATGTTACTGAAGTAGAATAAACACCTTAATAAATTCTTAAACAACTTTATATATTTTATTTTAGTTGTATGAGAAAACTAAAAATTCATAGTTTAATTTTCTTTTATAATGCTACTGAATGTCTTGTCACTTTGGATTTAGTGTTTTTATTATTTTTATGGTGAGTGTTGTACTGCAGGTGGATGAGCAGAGGTGCCACTAAAGTGTTACGTACTCTACAATATACAAGAGTCCACATCAGTCTGTTGCTAATTTCAAATTGTACTAGTTTTCATGTGATAATTTGCAGATGCCTCTTCTGATCAACTTCAGCTTCAGTCCTTTAACACTGATAATGCAAGTTTTTTCTGAGTGACTTCGAACATACAAGTGCTAGTGTATTTTTCTAAAAGGAAGGTTCGTATTGTTAGGCTGTGTCAACTCTAATTTGACTATTTTATTCAAATAATGATTTTTTTTTACTTTAATTTACTAATTATGATATTGGTCTGTATAGCAACTAAAATGCCTTCTCTGACAAGCTTTAAACTTTCAAAACTGGATTATCTTATTGTAATTAAAGGAAGGTTTGGATTGGATTTTTGGCTATGTAGGTGCCAATTTGCCTTTATACTGAAGAAATTGGGATAATGTTTCCATGCAATAATTAGTAAATGGCTCTTTTGATTGGCTTAAAAATTTTCAGTGCTGGTTGGTATATTTAACAGCATAAGAAACTTGTGCCACACTCAGGATTGTTCATTTTGCATGCTACGAGGTACAGGGGGATAAGTAAGTTCGTGGGATACCTTTCTTGGCTCGAGTAACAACCAGAACAATGCATTAAATGATTTTTATTAAATATTTTATTTCATACCAATCTTTTAACCTGAAAAAAAAAAAAAGGCGAGTCAAGGTAATTTAAAGATACATTCTCACTCCTGAAAAATAAATGTGCACATATGAAATAGTAACAATGCTCTTTTACAATGTTTATGGTTCCAAATGATACTTTACAAAAACAGATTCACTGTATTTACAATTTTAAGCATAGGGTGGTTTTAACTTTCATTAAACAATATTTATAAATGTCTATACACTCATTTCTACTAAAGTGATATTTTAAAATTCTGCAGTTACATTCAAGGCACTAGTATGTAGATATATACAGCATATATCTACACACAAAATACAAGTGTTAAATCAATGTTACTTTATGTACATAACATTTCTACATGTGCAGTTCACATGCTCAATGCATTGGCACAGGTCATCTTAGGTCCATGTAAGACACCTTTTCCTGATAAACGAAACAGTATATACATGAGGTGTCTATTTCTCACTATGTATAGAGAATTTAATCTGCATGTGATTATACAGAACTGCTGCCTCAATGATCCTTGTGCACTCAACAGTGTTAATTCTAGCAAACTAATGTCCACAAAATTAAATTTACATTGAGAAGTTCCTTGATGGTGAGGGGCTCTTGATCTAGGGAATTAGGTCTGTGCTCCAGTTCCCCGAATTAAGCCTGAATACCTTCCATTCCCCACAGGTGCTGTATAATCCTATGGGTTTAGTGCTTCCACATGATTATAATAATTATATAATACATTGAGAAGTGTGTAAAGCATTACTCATTGTATATATATAGTTTTTATTTTCATCCCTACATGAGGGATGACAGTATTAGTGTGTAAAGTACTGCAGTAAATTGTGGCTTATGTCTTTTTAAATAGCAAAACTAGTATACACATCTATAGACAAGTAAATGCTACCCAAGTCTAAATTTAACAAAATGTGGGTGGTAAAATGTAGTACTTTACATACAAGTACATTCCAGAGACTAGGAAGCAGTAAGAATTTGGCACAATACACACAATTATATTGTATGTAATCCTAAAGGTAATTTAAAATAATAGTTATTGCACAGCAATATTCAAGTTTGTTATTGATACACTCCAAGCCTTTTATAAAAATTACAGTATTTGTAATCTAAGGTTAAATAATACATATTCACTAGACAGTTGCATGTGAAAGACATTTGGGTTTGGCACAAAGCAAATACCATGAAATTTTACTTTATCCAGTTTACCCTACCCTGCAGCACTGTATGACTTGTGGGTTTAGCACTTAGTTCTGATTAATAATTTATCCAAGTTACAATTACTATTGGACAGACAGAGGCTTGGAATGAGAGGCAGAGACAATATCAAAGACTTAAAAAAAAAAAAAAAAATTCTATATGACTTTGTTGGCTTATCCTAGATAAATGCAATCACTTGTTGCCATTCTGCCTACATTGTACTGTGTGTAATAATCACTTGTCACTTTTACATGCCTATATTAATTAATTCCATGTGGAAGTGGAACAGAATTCTTCCTCTAAGGCCAAAGCCATGTGTGTCATAAGGGGTGACTAAAATGCCAAGAGTAAGAGGCTAGTAACTACTACTACTACTGTATACAATACTAAATTTAAAAAGAAACTTTCATTTCTTTTTAGGTTACCCTGTCTTGGTGGGATACAACCAGTTCAATGAAAAAAAAAAAAAAAAAAAAATTCTTGGGTCACCCTGCCTAGGTGGAAGACATATGGTGTTATTTTTTTTTTTTTAACTAAATACGTTTACTCATTATTACAATTTAAATAGAACCTATCAATTTTATTGGTTAAAAGTAGTCCTCGAAAACCTTAGTTCTAACAGAGTCCACTTTAGTTTTGGTTATTTACTATTTTTTTTATTTATTAACACACTTGCCGATTCCCACCAAGGCAGGGTGGCCTGAAAAAGAAAAACTTTCACCATCATTCACTCCATCACTGTCTTGCCAGAAGGGTGCTTTACACTACAGTTTTTAACACTCCTCCTTCAGAGTGCAGGCACTGTACTTCCCATCTCCAGGACTCGAGTCTGGCCTGCCGGTTTCCCTGAATCCCTTCATAAATGTTACTTTGCTCACACTCCAACAGCACGTCAAGTATTAAAAACCATTTGTCTCCATTCACTCCTATCAAACACGCTCACGCATGCCTGCTGGAAGTCCAAGCCCCTCACACACAAAACCTCCTTAACTCACTCCCTCCAACCTTTCCTAGGCCGACCCCTACCCCGCCTTCCTTCCACTACAGACTGATACACTCTTGAAGTCATTCTGTTTTGCTCCATTCTCTACCATTAAACAGCATGCCAGCGCTGTATGACACTTAAGGGTTTAGCATTTTATTTGATTAATGATGGACAACAGCACAAGATCTTGTCATAACTTGCCTCTGGTAAGACAGTGATAGTGCAAATAAGGGTGAAAGTGTTTCTTTTTTCAAGTCGCCCTGCCTTGGTGGGACACGGCCAGCATGTTGGGGAAAAAAAAAATGCTTATATGTACTCGATATAAAACTATATACATATGTAAAAACCATGTGAAGGACTTGGGTAATTTACTAGGGTGGTGGTGTCCATTTCTGTTCCAGTGATCTAAAATTATGGCTCGAATTTTTTTTTTTCTGTATTTGAAAACCCCCCACTAAATTCACATGTCAATCAGTACTGTAACGACCTGATAAAGCTATTGCAAAAATTATTTTCTCTTCGCCTCGGTAAAGATCCGGAGGAGGAACTCTCCAGTCATTTCAGGCTCAAAAGTAGAGGGAATGATAACATAAGTACCAGGAGGGAAACGGAACCTAGTGGTAACCTCACGAGAATTAAGGAAGAATGGCACCTTGGCAATGCTGGGATTATACTTGAAGAACTCTGTGTCGAGCTTTTGTTCTGGTTGCATGTCTGGCGGTAGCTGTGTGAAGAAAAGCTGATGATAATTATCGTGCACCTGATGGCCCCTTCATCTGGCTACCTTGCTGGGGGTATGGAACCCATGCTCTAATGTTATTTATTAAACAGTTCATAGCTAATACATTGGGCTGCAAGGTGACAAGAGCTAAACCTCTATTCTTGTATTTATATTATTCCTCTATTACTAGCACTGACCTAAATGCACCATCATTCTAGCCTTCTGCTTAGTATTAAATTATCTTTCTATCCCATTTCTATGTACTGTACACTCCACTCCTTTCCATGCATTCATTCTTCAATTTCCCTAAAACTTACATTTTTTGTGTAACTTCCAGTAAGTTCCAAAATATCACACACAAATAATGCAGTATGTATCCATAAAATATTTACTACAATGGAACTTGGCTAATGTACTCCCAACATTCAAGGGAGACACATTTGAACACTATTCTAGAGACCAATATCCCTGACAATCATTCAGTTCAAGGTGATGACTCCTCTGACTTATTGACAGCAACCAATTTATTACACAAACTTTGATAATCCTTCCTTTAGCACTCCTCACATTTATCCTTTGATCCTGCATCAATTCTTGCTCTTAAGTTCAGCACTTCTTTTTGATTATAAGTAGTAATAATTTATATCAAGAGCAACAACATGAACCCCTCAAGGGAGGTTCCATAATGCTGATAAAGGCTCTCGCTTCAAGGAATTAGCTTATGTAATTGTTTCAGTGTGGGTAAAGAAGACAAGAGAGAGAAGGAAAACAGAAAATTGAAAAAGACCTAAAAAATGTTGCATTTAGCAATGTTATGAACAAGTGACCTGTTTTCATTAGAATATGAAAAACTCGAATATAAATACTACTTTCAATAGCATTTTCACTACTACTATACTGGGCAATTGTTACTTTTACAAACCTTATATATAGTGAAGCCAATTGGGACATAGTCAACTCCATAACGTTTCAGCTGCCTAACATTCTTCTGCATGAGGGAGACAACTATAGTACAGAGGTCATCATCATCATCAACATCTGGATCCTCCAACTGGACCGAGTACTGTGGGTTGCTTGCAAATGTATCTGAAAAATGAGTGGCTGGCTAGTGACAAATGAACAACTGAAAATATGAGTGAATTACAACTGGTGGCTCATGGGTATGTGTGGATGAGTTTCAGCCCTGGAAAATGCTCCAAGGAAGTAGAGCTGAGATGCCTCATCTTTAGCACTTAAATCTATCACATTTCTTAAAATTTAAAATGGATTTATCACCCTCCAGGTAAACTATCTCCTTTTGTAGCCCATTCTGTTTTACCACTCTGCAGGCTTTTCTAGTACGGTATCCGTACAGCCTCTCTTCTTTCTTAAGTCTATAGCCTCTTATTTTCTGTTTATGCTAAGAGATCTTATTATTTAAAACATGTGACAGGTTTATTAAATGACAATGCACCATATTTAATAGATAAAAGATTCATTTATATGCATCATTAGCTGAAGAGTCACAATTCAGAGTACAGTACAATATTCTTCAACAGCCAGTGAACACTTTCTAACATCAAATGACTTACAACACTATATTGATCAGTATCACACTTCATTGCTCTGTCACCTCATTACATGACACTTCACTGTTCTCTTTACTGTGTCTCATTGCTTAATAGCACCTTACTGTTCTCTCATTACTATACTACTCTGTTCATTCTGACCCCTTCTAATTTTGACTCCGTTTACAAAATGGGATGGCATTCAACGTCACAGTTTCTTGTCCCCTTGTTGACATAAATCACTAGGCAATCTATTTAGATGTGGAAAAAGACACTTATGTACAGTTCAGGACATTTATTAGATGTTCTGAACTGTACATTAGTGTCTTTTTCCACATCTTCTCGGTATCACCATACCATTTCCTCAATCTATTTAGAATATGTCAACAAGGGAACAAGAAGCTGTGATGTTGAATGCCATCCCATTTTGTAAATGTTAAGTAATGAAACACAGTAAAGAGAACAGTTTAGTGTCATGTAATGAGGTGACAGAGCAATGAAGTGCTCTTAAATTGTGCAATACTGATTGATATGGTGTTGTAATTCATTTGGTGTTAGAAAGTGTTCACTGGCTGCTGAAGAATATTGCACTAGCTGTGAACTGTAACTGTTCAGCTAATGATGCACCTATGTGAATCTTGTATCTTTAATTAAATATGGTGTGCTGTCATTTAATAAACCTGTCACAGTTTTAGATGTGTTTAATAAAATTTTCCCCACACATACCTTTATGGGCAATAGTAATACCGGAAAACTACCAAAATATGGCAACTGCTTTATGCACATTTGCTTAAATATTCCTAACACACACACCCATGGGCAACAGTATTACTCATTGCAATTTATCAAGATAGCTACTTTCTTTGTGCATTACCTGAAAACTTACAATACCTGATAACTATCAAGATTACTTTCTGCTATTTGTCTGCATGCCACAATTCCTTTATACAAAAAATTATGTCAATGATTTTTAAACTGCTTAAATAACTTACTAATAAAGTTTCTGCAACCTCCTGCACTATGGTGGGAGGCCCAAGCACCTTCGTATATCATCATCTGCCATCTCTTCTGTACTTGGTCCACTTGATTTTCATTACCATTTTCCTCATCAAAACTATTATGATCAAAGACTTCTGGGGTAACATCACAAACTTCAACAGTTGTGAAGTTCTTAACAAAATCCTGCATGTTAAAAGCAACAAGTGATTATTTAGTAATTATAAGAGGGTACTGTGTACTGTTAGTTGTATACTATCTAAACAATTACCATATAATATTTACACAAATACTACACAGAGGTACAAAGGAATTACAAGTACCATCCGACTTACAACCGAGCTTGGTTCTGACCAACTGGTTATAAGTCAAAATGGATGCAAGTTGAACCTTAGAAAATTGCCAACATACTGGGTAGGGCATAATATCAAACCTTTCCTATATAAAGTACTACCTACATAGTATCCTATGTTACTTTTTACTAAATGTACTACTGTATATCAACATCACAGTTAATACAGTATGATGCTGCTGATAGGGCAAGATAACTCAAAGTGATGCTGCCTTAGTGATGTGAGAGCTCTCCTGAGATGGTGTGTTGGTCGCGAGTAGCGGTCAACTGTTGTACAGTGGTATGCATTGGCCCGCCCAGCCCTGCTGCCAGATGTACGGTCGTAAGTATGAGTGGTTGTATTTTGAGCAGGTTGTAAGTCAGATGGTACTTGTATATGAACTAATGTTCTACAAATATAAATTAACACAATTTTATTAATAATACATACCTGGAAACTCATCCAGAACTCTCCATCATCATCGAAGGTGAGTCCAAGACGTTTCTTTTCCTCTTCAGTGATGGTAGCCCACTCTGGGGATTTATCACTCCAGGACCCTTTCCATTCTGTTTCATTACCCCATGGATTATGCAGACGAATTAACTCAGCCTTGCCCTAAAATGAATAAAAAACCTGTATCTACAGGAATTGTATAGCAATTTATATAAAATTTCAATTACTGTGATGTATCATTAATTTCCTTATTAATGAGTAATATCTTCATATTATTTAAGTCTCTACACCCAGACGAATGATAAAGCTTAGTGGAAAATATAGAGCATATAAATACGTACTGTCTTTGGACTAATTTTTTCACTGTACAGTACATGTATATGTATGCAAAGTACATGTACAACATGTTATACTGTATATTTTACTCATGTCAAGAACAGAAACCCTGAGGTATTTGATCACTCTAGATACAATCCATAACAGTTGACTAGCACCCAGTTATTTACCTACTGCTAGGTGAGCAAGGGCAGCAGTGTAAGAAATCTAACCCATACACCTCACTTTCCCTATGGACTGGAACCCAGAACCTTGTGGTTCTGAGTCAATTGCTTGGTAATCTGTGCTACAAATCACCTAATGCTCACAATATGGAGGTCCCTCAAGTACTCTAGATTTCATTTCAAGTTAATGACAAGTAGTAAGAAGAGTTTGGATTATGCTATAAATAAATACTGTATTGAACCTATGAATAAGGGAGTTAAAAAAATAATCTAAGTCATGATTATCTGCAGTTCACTTAGAGCCAAGTGGTTATCTGATTCAGATCCCTATAAATCTGGTCATGACACAATAGCCAGTGTGCCACCTGAAAACTCTCCAGATAAACTGTTTGCTCCTACAAGTACATCATACTTTAGTTGTTAATGTTAATATACAAGTGTCCATCACTCTATGCTATAAATGTATTCAAGGCCTTTGCTAGCTGTACTAAACTCAATCAGGACATCAACTCTTAATACTGCACCATAAAAAATCTCAAATGTGCTTTGCAAATTGCATAGATCACATGTGGCAAAAGTATATTGCATATAAGGAATTACTGATACAAATGGGAAATTGCATAGTGAATTTGCATAAAGTAAGGGAAAACCTGTACTGTAAACAATGTGGCCTGTTCAAAATTCTCTCTCATGTAGTGCTCAAGGACCCATACAGGTTTTGCACTTTTTATTATAACAAAAACAATCTTGTCTCATGATGAAAGTACATCTAGAGGCAGAGAGAGAAGTCAATACTGTTTAGTTACAAGTTCACCTAGAAAACTTCATTCATGCAAATGCCACAGATTCCTATCAACCTAGATTCCACTAAAGATGGCTGGCAGAAAGGAAATACAGCTGTTTCCCAGAAGTGTGCAGACTCAATCTAGATTATACCCTCCAACTGTAAACTCCTTAGCCTTCCTTCAGAGTGCAGGCACTGCTATTCCCATCTCCTGGACTTAAGTCTGGTTAACCGGTTTCCCTGAATCCCTCCATAAGTTACTTTGTTTACACTTCAACAGCATGTCCATTAAGAACAACTTGTTTACTGACACCTATTTAACATGCTCACACAATCCTGCTGGATATTAAGCCCATAAAATTCGAAATCTCTTTCATCACCTCCATTCAACCTTTCCTGGAACAACCCCTACCTCTTCTACCTTCCACCTCAGATTTATACACCCTCTCAGTCAACCTATCTCTCTTCATCCTCTCTACATACCCAAACCACCTTAATAACCCCTCCTGAACCCTTTGGTGACCTCGCATCACTTTTCAATTTCTCCGCTCTGAATTCTCTGTATGATATTCACACCATACATTGCTCTTACATAACATCTCCACTGCCTCTAGCCTCCTCCTCACTGCAGCATTCAAAATCCATGCCTCACATCCATATAAAAGTGTTGGTACATTCTCTTTTTGTACCTCCATAGGTAAACTTCTTTCCACAAATTCTTCAACATACTACCTACATTCCACCCCCCCCCCCCCCAATTTACTGACATGTCCACTCCCCAATATTTAAATACATCTACTTTCTCCATACTCCCTCCAATCTAATATTCAATCTATCAATTGCCTAGACTTTTTTGGTGCCCTCATCACCTTGTTATTTTCTACATTCACTTTTAATTTCCTTGTTTTACATACCTACCCAAATTTGTCTACCAACCTTTGTAACTTTTCTTCAGAATCCCCTAAAGGAACTGTGTCATCAGTGTGACTAGTTAATGGTCCAAGTTGGGCCGAAACGTCATCATAAGATTCAGTCTCTTATGCGGAGGTTAGTTGTGTACTGTGTCATCAACAAAGAGCAACTGAGATAACTCCCATTTTTTATAAGATACAACACCTTTCAATTCTACAATCCTTTCTAATGCCCTAGCATTCACTTATTCACTTCTTTCAAAACCCGCCATCTATAAATATGCTAAACAACTATGGTAACATCACACATTCCTGTCCAAGTCCTACTTTCACTTGGATATAGACCTTCTCCCTCCTACATACCCTAGCCTGCACCTCACACTCTGCATGAAAACTCTTTACAGCATTTAATAACCTGCCTATTAATTCATACATTTATAACATCTGCCACATGGCACCCCTATCCACCCTTTATCATAATCATTTTCTAAATCCATAAATGGGACAACTCTTCACCAAGATCTAAGTACTGTTCACTTAAATTCTTAAGTGAAAACACTTTGGAAATACAGTGGTCCCTCGTTTTTCGTAATTAATCCGTTCCTGGAGCCGTTACTATAAACGAAATTTACGATTTGCGAATCAATTTTCCCCATAAGAAATAATGTAAATACAATTAATCCGTTCCTGACACCCAGAAGTATTAAAACAAAAAAATTTTTTACATGAAATATACATATAGTACATAAACAATACAATGGGAAATGATGAATGAAACATTAACAGCATAACACTTACCTTTATTGGAGATTCTTCTTAGTGTATGGGAGACTGAAGGAGGAGAGAGATGGATTGTTTACAGTTTGGAAGGGGAATCCCCTTCCAGCAACACCTCAGGTACCAATTGCTTCTCTGGGGTTGCTTCTCTTCTCTGTTTCTTAATACCACTAGGACCACCTTGAGAGTCACTCTAGTCCTGTCTCGCAACGTAACTGTGGACAGAGCTCTGTTTCTGGCATCTCTATCACTTCTCGAAAATGGCCAAAGACTTTGTCACTGTACATATTTCTCACCTTCTTTACCACAGGCTAGGCACTAGGAGCTTTCTTTGGAGCCATGGTAGCTTATTTAGTAATTACAAGCACTAAAATGAGTAGAATATTATGAAATATTTCATAGGAGCACTTGAGGGGATCTTCACTCACTGGTAAACAATGCCAGACTGGCTGGGTAGGGAGGCCGCCCCGGCTCACACCGTGCGTACGCATCCAGGATGAACTACTATTCGTGAGTCAACCTATGAAAAGCGAGTCCATGTTTATACGAAAATACCCCTATGATTGGCGAAATTTACGATTGCCGAGAACTACGAAAAGCGAGGGACCACTGTACAGTGGAACCTTGGTTTTCATATGCCCTGGTTTTTGTAGAATTCTATTTTCAATGACTCTTTTTGTCGAAATTTTGTCCCAGTTTTTGTACATTCACTCGATTTTCATAGAGATGACAATGGTCCGCTGTATCAAACACGTCCGCCAGCCCTCACCCACACAAAGCATCCCACACATTCTGACTCAGTCTGGCTTTTTGTTTCTCGGTGAGTGAGCATTATCCCGCGTATTCATCTGAAACATTTCATAATAATCCATTGTTTTTTGTGCTTATTACCTGGAATTTACCTGGAGATTGTTTCGGGGGTCAACACCTCCGCGGCTCCGTCTGAGACCAGGCCTCACTGTGGATCAGGGTCTGATCAACCAGGCTGTTACTTCTGGCCGCACGCAAGTTGACATATGAACCACAGCCCGGTTGGTCAGGTACCGACTTTAGGCGCTTGTCCAGTGCCTTCTTAAAGACAGCCAGGGGTCTATTGGTAATCCCCCTTATATAGGTTGGGAGGCAGTTGAACAGTCTTGGTCCCCGGACACTTATTGTGTTGTCTCTCGATGTACTTGTTGCGCCCCTGCTTTTCATTGGGGAATGTTGCATCTCCTGCTGAGTCTTTTGCTTTCATAGGGAGTGATTTTCATGTGCAGGTTTGGTAGCAATCCCTCCAGGACCTTCCAAGTGTATATTATAATGTATCTCTCTCGCCTGCATTCCAGGGAATACAGATCAAGGACCTTCAACCATTCCCAGTAATTTAGGTGCCTTATCATGCCTATATGTGCCATGAAAATTCTTTGTAAACTCTCTAGGTCTGCAATGTTGCCAGCCTTGAAGGGGGCCGTTAGTGTACAGCAGTATTCCAGCCTAGAGAGCACAAGCGATTTGAAGAGATCTTGGGCTTGGCATCCCTAGTTTTGAAGGTTCTCATTATCCATTGAGTGCAACTGCTAAATAAGCCAACATGGGGACAAAGAAAATTCTGAGTGCCAGGTCTTTGATAAAGAAGGCGAGAAACATGATAGAATTCAAGAAAGAACTCGTAGCAAAGTATGAAAGTGGCTTACGCATAGCCGATCTCACCAGTAAAAGACAAAGAAGGTAAGTAACTCTGGATAGGGCCTTGATACATCAAGTCCTATGGAGGAGGATTACCCTTCCAAACAATAACCTTTCCTCCTCGCTCTTCCCTCCCCACCATCTTCCACGCCAACAAGAGTCTTCAATAAAGGTAAAAGTGATGTTAAATGTTCATTTATCCATTTCATTAGTCATTTATATTTATTTCTCATTGTTTTCTGTATGTAAAACTATAGTTATTCTCTATAAAATGTATTTTTTTGTTAATATTTTTGGGTGTCTGGAACAGATTAATTAGATTTACATTATTTCTTATGGGAAATATTGCTTCAGTTTTCGTACAATTCAGTTTTCGTCACTTTCTGGAATAAATTAATCACAAAAACCAAGGTTCCACTGTATGATAATGGTAAACACTTGGACTACAAATTCTCTACCCTTCCTCTTTTCTGCTCCTCTGTAATCCTACTTTGTCTTACCCTTAACACTTTCAATAATAATTCTACTGTCAACTTTATCTGGTATACTCGGAAGGCTTATTCCACCTATATTTCTTACAATCTCTCATCCTCTTTTTTCATAATAACAGAGAACTATGCACACTACCAATTTTTGCATACCTTCCTTTATTTCATGTATATACTGAACAAACACACCAACCACTCCAACACTGTCCCCACCTGCTCTTAACATCGTTGTCTTAGCCCCATCTATCCCAACTCCTTTACCCACTGCCTCACACATTTTCCTCACATCCATCTCAGGCTCTTCACCCCTATAAAATGCTATCCCTCCCTGCCTCATACATGAAATCACTGCCTCTCCTCATCACTAACATTCAACAACTCATCAACATGCCTCTCTATCTTTCCAATACCTCTGCCTCCCCATCTATCATCTTTCCTATTTCAATTTAATAGCTAAGTCCATTTGATCCTCACCTTACTGATCCATCTCCAAAAATAGCTTTTCATTCTCAGCAAAATTTGATGATGACAAAGACTATATTTAACATAAGTGGCACATTATTCATTAGATAATAATTTTTTACATGATGTAGTTCTCTTCAGAGCTGGAAGGTAATGTAAATCTCCCACACTGACCTCAGGAAAAGCCATGCTAAGGTTCCAGTTGGTTAAAGAGACTAGGCTCTGTGGAAGGTGAAACATGCCCAGGAGGTTGGAGGTTACTCCTGCAGTGGAAGCCACACCAGAGAGAGTTTTATTCATGATGGCCAGTGCATTCTGCAGGTGAGGTTTGATCAAGGGCGTGATAATTTTCTGCTCCTGCAAGTCAAATATTTTGTTTAACGATTGGGGGTTTGATTATAAGCACCTTTTTGAGGCAAAAGGGATCACAGAGTTGCCCTACTCAGCCAGCAGCATATTCTTGGTAGTATATAATGAAGAATTAGTCACACATTAAAGGTAAGGTAAGTGAAATGCATAAAACAGACTGTGTGGTGCTATTCATGAGCTAATCATAAAATAATGAACTTTTTATTATTATTATTATTATTATTATTATTATTATTATTATTATTATTATTATTATAGATGCTGATGACACTGTGCTCTTGGGAGATTCTGAAGAGAAGTTGCAGAGATTGGTGGATGAATTTGGTAGGGTGTGCAAAAGAAGAAAATTAAAGGTGAATACAGGAAAGAGTAAGGTTATGAGGATAACAAAAAGATTAGGTGATGAAAGATTGAATATCAGATTGGAGGGAGAGAGTATGGAGGAGGTGAACGTATTCAGATATTTGGGAGTGGACGTGTCAGCGGATGGGTCTATGAAAGATGAGGTGAATCATAGAATTGATGAGGGAAAAAGAGTGAGTGGTGCACTTAGGAGTCTGTGGAGACAAAGAACTTTGTCCTTGGAGGCAAAGAGGGGAATGTATGAGAGTATAGTTTTACCAACGCTCTTATATGGGTGTGAAGCGTGGGTGATGAATGTTGCAGCGAGGAGAAGGCTGGAGGCAGTGGAGATGTCATGTCTGAGGGCAATGTGTGGTGTGAATATAATGCAGAGAATTCGTAGTTTGGAAGTTAGGAGGAGGTGCGGGATTACCAAAACTGTTGTCCAGAGGGCTGAGGAAGGGTTGTTGAGGTGGTTCGGACATGTAGAGAGAATGGAGCGAAACAGAATGACTTCAAGAGTGTATCAGTCTGTAGTGGAAGGAAGGCGGGGTAGGGGTCGGCCTAGGAAGGGTTGGAGGGAGGGGGTAAAGGAGGTTTTGTGTGCGAGGGGCTTGGACTTCCAGCAGGCATGCGTGAGCGTGTTTGATAGGAGTGAATGGAGACAAATGGTTTTTAATACTTGACGTGCTGTTGGAGTGTGAGCAAAGTAACATTTATGAAGGGATTCAGGGAAACCGGCAGGCCGGACTTGAGTCCTGGAGATGGGAAGTACAGTGCCTGCACTCTGAAGGAGGGGTGTTATTGTTGCAGTTTAAAAACTGTAGTGTAAAGCACCCTTCTGGCAAGACAGTGATGGAGTGAATGATGGTGAAAGTTTTTCTTTTTCGGGCCACCCTGCCTTGGTGGGAATCGGCCGGTGTGATAATAATATTATAGATGCCCCGATATTGGTAAACGGCTTGAGCCAAGGAAGTGGATCCATTCTCCCCTTCCTTGGATTAAGCCTGATTACTGCCCATTTCCCAGGCACTGTATAGCTTACGATATTACCTGTTTCCCATGATTACAACAACAATATTGCTAGTTTTTATCTCAGACAATAAAGCACCATATTTGTTTATCGAGCAAGGGGCTAGTAACCCCTTCTCCTGTATATATTACTAAAGTTATGAAGAGAAACTTCTGTTTTTCTCTTCGGGTCATCCTGCCTTGGTGGGATGTAGCCAGTTTGTTGAAAGAAAAAGAAGACTTGTTTGTCTCAGAAAATGAAGCATTCTAAAAGCTTTCATACATAAATAACACCATCTCATGCAAAGGATGGGAAGCAAATGTAACTGATATTGTAAGTAAAAACAACAATGGACAAATTAAAAATCTGAAGCTCTGTATCTTTGTTAAAGTTGGTGAACCAAGCCAAAAATGCCTACTAACAAGAAGCCTGTGTTTAGATAATCAGAAACTACTTAATTTAGTATAAT
The DNA here is from genome assembly GCF_038502225.1 of Cherax quadricarinatus. Classification (NCBI taxonomy): domain Eukaryota; kingdom Metazoa; phylum Arthropoda; class Malacostraca; order Decapoda; family Parastacidae; genus Cherax; species Cherax quadricarinatus. The sequence goes on from NC_091344.1 coordinate 20,403,471, forward strand.
TTGGGCTTTTGCAATTTTAAACATTAATAAAAGGAAAATAAAGTGCCAAAGCATTAATACATGTTGCAGCCAAAAAATTATTCTACTATTATATGACACTAAAAATGTGATTGTTAAGTTTATTTGTCTCACTTTTTGGCAGCCATGTATTACATCATCAGTCAAAAGAATAGTTGTATAATTTGTTTTTATTTTTACTCTTAATTCAAATCTGCAGTTCATATATTCATTTTTTTTTTTAGAAATTATGGTAACTGGTAAATCAACCACCGTACATAGAGAAAACTTCCTGGAGTAGCAGGCTTTAAACTGATTGGGTCATAACAATTAATCTGAAAACAAATATAAAAGAAATGTTTACCTGCACTTTTGGGCCGAGTGACTGAATATCTACCATTGTTACTCTGGTGATAGAGTATGCATGACGCATTATAAGTCCATTGGGTAAGATACTCTCTGTCTGCACTTCTGGGCGGTCAGGCTAAAGCAATACAAAATATCATTATATTCATGATGAAGTGCTAAACCTGTAGGAATCATACAATACCTGGGGAATGGGAAGTAATCAGGTTTGATCCAAAGAAAGGATGGACAGCTCCAATTCCTTGGTTCAAGATCTCTTCACCAGCATTAGGGCATTCCCCATGAACAGGGCAATACAAATGAACATAAAATCATTTTCTCTGTCTGTACTTCTTCATGATCAGGCTCAGGCAACACATGATGTGTGTGATTGTCTTGATTATTCATCAATGCATCATTTAAACAACAGATTAATTTCTGCAGAAAGTATACACTATAAAACTGCAGGCTGTGTATGAATTAAAATATGAAACTGATTTTAAATTAATTATACATACTGTGTATTATTTTCTAGTTATACAAGGCCAAGGCCCATCAAGGGAGACATCTTGATGTTGCTGAAGGAATTGCAGTTACCCTTCCCCTTCCTAAGATCAACCCTATTTGCCTCTCATCTCAAGGTGCTGTATGACCCTTTATGGGTGTAGAATATCTCCATGATTTTAAAAATAATAAAAGATCAGAGTCTCTCCCACAGTACTTGATGTTATTGCTGCTGTTCTCCATTATGTATTAATATTGTTACAAGAGAATCAATTTATAGTACAGAGACTACCAAAGTATTTTAAGTACAATCAATATAATCCTTTGGATCACCAAATACACTGCCACTGATATTTAAATACCAGTAATATACCACTGTAAAAGTACAGTTCTACCTAAAATGTCTGACTAATACCAGTGGTCAGCTTCCATTTGTGTCCTCTCATCCTGGTCTTTACCATGTAGAATAATTGTTGTCACATTTATTAATTCTCAAAAATAGTGTACACATATTGTGATCGTATCTCCACTAGTTTAACACAATTCCAAATCAAGTTCTTTTTATTATTCTTCATAGCTTTTGCTCCTCAGTTCAGGTATCATCTTAATGGTGAATATCTCTGCTTTCTCTAGTGTGCTGTTATGTTTTACTCAGTGGGGGCTCAATGCTGAAGCTGCAGACTCCAGGTTTAGTCTTTCATATGAAAAGAATATTGATTTAAGATTCTTCCAAATGAATTACCCACACATGGGTTTAACACTTCAAATAGAGTAAAAACAATTGCGAACAGTTCTAATTATCTGCTCCCTGGAGACTTCATCTCACTATTTAACTTCCAATTGATATTGTATTAAAGCTAATTTCAATTTTAACCGAGTCTGATACGTTCTCAGTGCAAATTTATTTGTTATTTATTAATGAAAACCTAATGCACATATAAGAAAATATAATGAATTGAGTGAGACCAAATTATTCAAGAGGACTTTTTGTTTTTCTTACCACAATGGTTATCTCCCATTAACCTAGGGTAACTCAGAAAGGAAAAGATTTTCTCCCTCCATCCTATAATCCACAACTACTACAGTCAAACAGTAAACCCTGGCTTGGAAAGACCCACACTATGACTGAAATGTTAGTAAAATCCCTTAAGAATAATCACCACTCTACTGTACATTAAAAAATGTGAAGATAAAAAGTTAACAATACGTACTACGTATAATGAAGGTGCATTAATGCCTACTTAACCCTACACTATACTGCAATTACAATATAGTATGTGCAATATCTAACAAATAAAAAGCTGCAGTTACAGTATAAGTAAAAACAAGCATTTTTGCCATCATTTTTTAAATTGAGAAGTGGTTTATAATTCTATGCATTATATAGTACAGTGGACCCCCGGATAACGATATTTTTTCATTCCAGAAGTATGTTCAGGTGCCAGTACTGACCGAATTTGTTCCCATGAGGAATATTGTGAAGTAGATTAGTCCATTTCAGACCCCCAAACATACACGTACAAACGCACTTACATAAATACACTTACATAACTGGTCGCATTGGGAGGTGATCGTTAAGCGGGGGTCCACTGTATTACCTTTTCCCAGAAATCAGAGATTAAATGTTGTGAGGGAAAAGCTCAACAGATAGGAGTAGCAAGCGAGTATATGGTAACGATAGTTTGATTGCCGGCTGCTTGTTAAGGTAGGGTCAGTCTAGCTCCGGCTATCCCCTCCCCCCCTTTCTCCACCCCTAAAGGTGACGTGTGGGGCTCGGACCAAACAGTAATCACTTGACTCACAGCTCCCAGCACAACTATAAGTAAAAGCCTCTGCTCCTATTCTAGTGGATATTGGTTGAAAGCTTCCCTTTTGACCAATAATAAACTTTGTCCTTTCAGTTTTAAGCTCCACATGAGACTTTTCGATAATCACCACCTTTTTTAAGTATCTTGCACTTATCATGGAGAGTGATTTCTTAAGCAGTGGGTAACCTGTCTTTTTCCAGCTTGGAATGACAGATCGGGTCACCTGCCAACCAACGAAAAGTGTTGAAGGAGACGGACTGAAACAGCCCATGAAACGTCATTCATAATCTACTTACCTGATTAATTGTACAGGACACTACTCCTCATCTTTGCAGTGGTAAAGAACCTGCATTTCTGTCATCTGGACTGACTATTCAAGGCTATAGACTCTGTGAAGAACTAGTCGTTGGGTTGTCACCAACACCTGTGACCCCCCCCCCACACATCATCAGTAATGGCTACAATTTCTACAAGAGAGTGTCAACCTCCACCAGACACCCCAGTATAACTGTATATATTAGCGTTGAATTCAAATGTCATTTTTCCATTTCATTTTTAATTTTTCTTTCAAGTAGGATACACCTTCATATTTCAATGTTTTATCTTTGCATTAATAAATAATAAAGTGTTTATCTTTGTGAATTATTATTTCTTTTTCTATTAATTTTCCTGAGGAGGAGACAGCCTTGGTAATACTGTCTGAAGTTATTACAGGGCTGAGTAAGCCTTCACAACTGTTATCTTAAGACACTACATGTACATTAATTTTCCACTGTGAAAGTATGACAGTATATATATGCAAGTTAAACATCTTTAACTATTTACTGACTAAAACAGGTAAATATTTGTCAACATACCTCTATAGCACAGCCTATTAGAGCACCCCTACGGTAAGCCTTCCACAAGAGTGAAAAGAGTCTAGGAGGTGGATTACGGAGGTCAATCATCTCTACTACACCACCTGTCAGGTCAACCATACTCTCGTTAATGTTTCCTCCTCGTAGGGCTTCGTATCCGCCATACACCCTGCGTGGTCAAGGAAATACAACATAAAAGAAATTGAGGGGAATGCTCAACATGGAAATATAGCATCACTAAAGGCCCAATGGACCTCAATGCAAGTAAGACAGTCATTGATGATGCACTGACTTTCTTGGGTTATCCTGGGAGGCTAACCCTCCGGGGTAAAAATCCGAACAAGTCTCATCTTACCTTACTGTTGTGTAACAACTAAAGTGTAGTTAGTAGATGTTCCAAGCTGCTATTGCTGAGTAGGAAGAATGTCAATTACCATATAAACACACTCATGATTTAACAAAATAATTTATTTCAGCAATATCTTAATGGTGCCCCGTGGCCTGGTGGCTAAAGCTCTCACTTCACACAGTGAGGGTCCAGGTTCGATTCCCGGCGAGGGCAGAAACACTGAGCATGTTTCCTTACACCAATTGTCTATGTTCCCCATCAGTAAAATGGGTACTTGGGTGTTAGTCGACTGGTGTGCATCACATTCTGGGACAGAACTGACCTAATTTGCCCAAAATGCTCTGAGAGCATAACAAGCGGCTTTCTGTATACGTAGCAGTATGCCATTGATGTCAGCTAGGCCTGTATACGTACCTTGTACATATACTTGTAGAAAGAAAGATATTATTATATTATTATTGAAATTTAGAACAAGTTTAGTAGTTTTTTGTGAAAATTGTAGTGTAATAATTAAGAACTACAAGAACATACACAGTCCTTGAGCCTGCAACTTTTTATACTGTAAAATATGCCATAATACAAAGTACATTCAGTAGATTAGTGTCATGTCAATATATGTAGTACTGTTAATTATGCCATAATACAGTATGTGTACATTATACATTAGTTATGATGCCAATAATGTACTAGTATGTACTATAATAGTATATACCTAAATAACCTAACCTAAACATACAGAATACAACGGTTTCTTCTTTTTTTGCCATATATTAGATCTTAACATATAACCATCCAAAAGTTTTGCATTTCATTAATATTTTTTATTTAAAAATTATCTGTATCTTTTAATGGTAAATGAAATGTTTTCTGTGCACTTTTGTATTTACCTTACTTGGAGAACATTAATCTGTTAGTTTAATATCTTCATTATACATCCCATATCTATCCTGTGGGCGGTAGTCAAAAGATGACAGAGGTACATAATGGGTCCAGGGGCTGGGTCCCAAAGCTTTGATAGCTGAACAAGGTACAAAAGTAATGGACTCAAGTTTAGTATACTAAGTCTTGCAGTACAACTGAAACAATTTCAGTTTCTTATGGTAATTATTAATATACGTATTAAGAATTTGAGATAGTGGTTATCATGACTTGATGTGCTGCTGAAGTGTGAGCAAGGCAATGCTTTTTAAAAGCTTCAGGGAAACCGGTTAGCCAGACTTTAGTCATGGAGGTACAGTGCCTTGACCCTAAAGGAAATGTGAGGATGTTGCAGTTTATGGGCCATCTGAACTATGGTGTTAGCACACTTCAGGGCAGACAAAAATTAAGTAAATGACAGTGTATGTATTGCCTCATTTTTGGGGATACCCTACCTTGATGAGCAACAACTGTTGTATTAAAAATTTAAATGTAAAATTTAAATGTAAAACTCACGGTACTCACTTGGCATATGCTTTCTCCAGAAGTGCACACCAAAACTCATTTTTGGTTTTAGAATGCATGAACACAAGCTGGTTATTATAAGTGGGCAGCATATCATCAACCACAACTTCCTGCCATTTTCCATACTGCCAGAATCTGGAGGCAGGTACCAAACAATATGATAAATTACTGGGCAATATATGGTTGGTGTTAAAAAGGTAATATACAATAGTATAAATCCAGGTGTTCCTCATTTTATGCTGTAAATGCATTCCAGACCCTAGGATTTGTATGTACCACCATAAATAATTATGCATAAAAAGAAACTGCAATGGATTTTGTAAACCATTCATGTACATAATTACCAAGAGAACCAGGACATTGCATAATAAATTTGCATATAAAGCAAATCCGCATAAAGCAAAGATCTGTACTGGAAGCGGCACCCTTCAAGAGGGCATCTTGATGCTGGAGGGTTCTTGATCTAAGAAATTGGAGCTACGTCTTTACCGAAGATTCCCACTACAGGCAGCACACTCCACCAATATTCAAAACTAACTTTAAACCTACTCACCATACAAAACATCCATACTACATGCATAGAACACTTAACTCTGATATAAACCCTCCCCTCAAACGTCTCCTTACCAACCTCAACAGAACACATGACCATATCACAAGGCACAGATCACCCTTTGATATTCCTCGTGTGCATCTCACACTATGCAAAAACTCAGTGCACATAAAAGGCCCAAAAATCTGGAATTCATTACCTGTGAATATAAAAGAAACACTGTTTATAAATTCAAGTCTCTTCTTAAAAATCACTTACTCACCCACAACTAAATAAATACTGAATAATTGTATCTCATAAATGTTTAACCTGTGACCCAATCAAACTTTGTTATTTTTAATTACATTACCTAACAGAATACTCCATTCTACTGAATGCACAGCAACACAGTAAATGACCATATAACCTGTCTTTGAAATACTCATTTGTGCTTAATTGTTAACTGTTTACAACAATGTTTACCACTGAATATATCATTGCTTAGTTAATCTTAAGTTAATTTTAAGCCTGCCCATAATTCTCTGCATACAAGGGGCTTTGGCATGTTACACTTAACCACTGTATTTCCTTGTACTTCTATGTATCATGTTCAAATTAATAATAATATCATACCTGATTACCTCCCATTTCTAAGGTGCTGTACGATCCTTATGGATTTAGCATTTCCAAAGGAATGTAATACAATAATAAAAATCTTATTATACAGTAATCCCAATCACAAAAAAATAAACACTTTAATTATACAGAGACAAAATATGATGAGGTTTGTAAATTTTGGTCCCTCACACCAACGAGCCTCAGTGAGTATACAGTAGTTATAATTAATGTCTTACTTCTCCATCCCCCTCTCTGTTTATGCCAAAGTATCAATCACCGTTTTGACTCCAGGAACTCACTTAAAATGGAAAATGCCTGCATAGAATTCTACGAATCCTTGGTCTCGTGGCACCACCACATGGAAGAGCTGAGGGTTGAGTGTGAGGTTAGACACTGCTGCCAGCAACCAACAGTCACCTGAGGGAGTGTAAGTTATGTATTAATGCACACAGGACTGTAATTTTCATCTTAAAACATTTTGTTATTTTGTTGGTGAATGACCCACACGGGTTTGGTGGCCTTGTGCGTCAATCGCTAGGCTGCTAATAATAAGACATTACCATGATCCTAATGGAAATAAAGTCATTTTGACCTCTGTTGGGTTATCCTAGATGTGGAAATATATTAGTACCAAAAATTCCCACTGCCGGGTTCATATGTAAATATTTTAGGGTTGTGGTCAGAGGGGTGGCGACAGTCGAATCGCGCCCCTAAAGTTAACATGAGTTAACTTTAAGATTGATAGATTTAGGCCTTCAGAATGATTTAGGTAGACTTGGATTGTTTGTAAATAAAATCAGAATTAATACTGTAGCCTTGGACATTAACATAATGTTATATTAGGTACTGAGATTAGACATATTGAGGCAGCTAACATCTTAGCTAGAGTAGAGCTGGGAACTTGCAGAACGCTGCTTCGTTCTTCTGGCATCAGCTCCCGCAGTGATGATTCTATAGGAGTTCTCAGCTCAGTATCCCACACTGTTTACAAAATACTTGAAGATTGAGACACTTATGCAGCATATGGGAATCTTTATTCAGGAAACGTTTCGCCACACAGTGGCTTCATCAGTCCAATACAAAGAGGAAGGCGTAAGGAGAGGAGGAGTATGAGGTAATCAGTCCCTCAGCCTGGAGTCGATGTGTTCAGTCCATCGCCACTGTGTGGCGAAACGTTTCCTGAATAAAGATTCCCATATGCTGCATAAGTGTCTCAATCTTCAGCTTGTCGATTTTTCAAACCATTCATCACAAAATACTTGTTTGGCAGTCAGTAAAGAAAGATTGAGGCCTTCCAAACTGACTGTGAATATAAGACTCTGCGCCAGACCCATTTGAGACCAGGCCACTAAAGCTCCTGCTTCACACACAGAGGGCCCGGGTTCGATTCCCGGTGGGTGGAAACATTTCGACGCGTTTCCTTACACCTGTTGTCCTGTTCACCTAGCAGCAAATAGGTACCCGGGTGTTAGTCGACTGGTGTGGGTCGCATCCTGGGGGACAAGATTGAGGACCCCAATGGAAATAAGTTAGACAGTCCTCGATGACGCACTGACTTTCTTGGGTTATCCTGGGTGGCTAACCCTCCGGGGTTAAAAATCCGAACGAAATCTTATCTTATCTTCAGTATTTTTCTCACGTAGGTGACCATCAGTACGGGGTCATTGACATCCAGGATTGCTGAGTATTATTATAATCATGGGGGAGCGCTAAACCCGTAGGATTATACAGTTTATGTGGGGGGGAGGGGGGAAGGTATTCAGGCTCAATTAAGGGAACTGGAGCACAAATCCAATTCCCTAGATCAAGAGCTACTGACCAACATCAAGGAACCTCCCTTGAGGGGGAGATTGCTGAGTAACTATCCCTTGAATATTAAGCCAGAAGCTAGTAATCTTTCTTTAGGAAAACCCCAACGAATACAGGGACCCTTAGAGTGTATGCTAGGATTACTAAATTATATTAACTGATTATAGGTACCATTCCTCTATGCACGTGGTACCTAGAAGAAAGGGAAGTCATTAGAAATTCGTAGCCCAGCAGATTTAGGGAATTTCTAGCTAGGGCAAGCATCCCACACCAAGTAAGTCTGTTCTAGTTTGTGAATAGTTGAAGGTATGTCTTCCCTGCTAGTCAGTTAACTCTCTCTAAAGAAGTGTATCCATAGGGGTGCTTGTGAGAACAAGACATTGTAGTCTTGTGTTACCTGTGTCAACAGTGATTGACAGAATGGGCATCTCACAAGTTCCCACACTTGGTAATTTACATGCTACTGTACTAAGACAATTGAATTCACTTAAAACTTGTGTAAATGTACCTATATAAACTTACGTCGTCATTGATGCTACTTTTTTGTGGCTTTTTTTTTATTAAGTAAATAAGTTTATTTAAGCACAGGCACACATAAGTACAATTATCATACATAGTGTAAATCACCTCGGATAACCCAAAAAAGTCTCTACAGCTTCCGTCTTATTGAATCATGCAAAAATTGGGTAAAATTGTACCTAAAAGAGAAGAAGCAGCCCAGCCACCGTGGAGAGAAGACGTTGTCGTTCCTGCTCTTCAGCTGAGCAACTCTGAACACTGTTGCTCGAGATTTTTCTTGGGTTATCCTGAGTAGTTCTTCACCAGAGCTGAGAGGAAACTTGCTTGCAGTCACTTCGAGCCCCATCCCATCAAGAGGGTAAGGCGGTGACTTGCTTGCTTGTTCACCCCTCTCATCCCCATCCCCCCATCCTTCCCCATCCTCCCCTCACCCAAACATCAACACTGGCCCACACACTAACACACTACATACATTGCTATCCTTCTGACTTTCCTATCTTCTTTTTCGGCAACTTCGCTTTGGCGAGTTAACACAAGGCATTTTGACCATCCGGTAGCCCGTGTGGTTTTTTAAAATCCAGCCGATCTTTGCCTTGGGCCCTTTCCCCTCACTACTCGAGGGTAGGCTATCTTAGGGGCTGACCTTCATAAGTCAGCTGAAATAGGATGTCAGATTAACATTAAGGAAAGATCCTTTTTTGTTAAGAACTCCTCTGCCAGATGTTCCTTCCTAGACATCATGGCGAGGATACGTGTAAGATTACGTATTGATGGAAATCAAATGTCCATGAAAGAAATTCTAACATGTATTTGCTCGAACTCAACTGTTGCTCCAGTGGATGTTTTTCAAACCCACGCTGGAGCAGTACTTCTCCTCTCTTCAGAAGAAGAGTTACTTCAACTGCTGAAGCATGATGTCCTTGAAAAACTGAAGACTTCTGGTGTTACCCCAGTTGCACCTGAGAGCTATCAAGCTCAGAGGACTGTGTTTGTGGCCAGAATCAACAGTTTTATGAAACATAACAATGTGAATGAAATTGTTGAGGACATTAATACAGAGAATTCTGAATTTAGGGCTGTAGAAGCACATAAATTCTCTAATCCTAACAACAACAAGGTAACCTTAAAATTAATACTCGAGACACCTGAGGAGGCCAAACTTGTGTGTCAAAATGGCTTCAAATGTTTTGGCACCAGATGTACACCTGACCAAATCTCTCTTCAACGATTTGTCAGTGTGACACAATGTTTTAAATGTTATGCCTTTGGTCATTGTTGTGATAGAAACACAGACCTTATCTCTAGGCTTTATTGAACATAGAATCTTCATAGTACTTCTGCAACAAAATATAATGACTAGTACATCTAATAATGGCTTCTACAGGGATGGTGATGTCTTGCATATGTCAAGAGAAAAGTTATAACTACAGGCCACATATTTAAACTCACCATGTAATCTGCATCACTAATATAGGGATAGTAGAAGAGAAGAGAATCACACACCATGTGTTGGCGCCCATGACACACACCAAACTGTTGTTGTTGTTAAGGGCCCCGAGAGGTGGTGCAGTATTATCCTGCTACTGCTCCCCACAGGAGCAGTATCACTACAATCTCCCCCTTCTAAAATATCAGAGACAGTAATCTCCCAAACTGTTAGGTGGGTGACGTACACGTCCCGACCTTCGTAGCCCTTGAGCCTCTTCACCAGGTTCAATATTTTCCAGCGGGGTTTGACTAACTGCTGGAGCAGAATCCTCTATTTCCGTAGGGGTAGTCTCAAGGGGCTTTCCAGGAGAAAACGAAGCATCCTTCACATCTATTGGTGTATCTTGAGATTCCACACTAATGGGGATTTCAAATGGGGCTAAATGTCTTGTAGATACTGTAGTCTCTTCACCATTTTGGTAGCGAATGTGGGCATAATGTGGATTAGCTTGCAGGAGCTCTACCTCTTCCACTAAAGGATCCGTCTTGTTCATCCTACGGTGACTCTTCAGGAGAACGGGTCCAGGATGACATAACCAAGTGGGCACGGAGGCTCCCGTAGAGGAACGACGTGAATAGTTGAGGAGTCTTTCATGAGGGGTTGCATTAGTAGCTGTGCACAGCAATGATCTAATAGAGTGAAGAGCATCAGGTAGGACAGTTTGCCAGTGTTGAACAGGTAGATTGCGCGACTTCAATGTCATTGTAACTGCCTTCCATATAGTACCATTGAACCGCTCCACTTGACCATTGCCTTGAGGGTTGTAGCTTGTTGTTCTGCTGCAGGCAATACCTTTGCTAGACAAAAACTCCTGAAGTTCGTTACTCATGAACGAGGATCCCCTGTCTGAATGGATATAAGCTGGCATACCAAAAATAGAGAACAACTGTGAAAGACAACCCCTACGGAAATAGAGGATTCTGCTCCAGCAGTTAGTCAAACCCCGCTGGAAAATATTGAACCTGGTGAAGAGGCTCAAGGGCTACGAAGGTCGGGACGTGTACGTCACCCACCTAACAGTTTGGGAGATTACTGTCTCTGATATTTTAGAAGGGGGAGATTGTAGTGATACTGCTCCTGTGGGGAGCAGTAGCAGGATAATACTGCACCACCTCTCGGGGCCCTTAACAACAACAACCTGTGCACGCCAAGGGGAATTACTTGGTTCTATAATAACCTCCTTCAGCAGCCTCTGAGTTTCTTTCTCAATGAACATCCGATCCTCATAAGAATAGTGGCGTGACTTAGCTGATATAGGATGGCAATCCGCGGTAAGATTTGCAAACAGCTTTGGTGGGTCTACCCTTAAAGTGCTAAGTCCACAGACAACAAGAGGAGGCAGTTCACCTCCATATGTTAAGGTGACACTACCATGCAGCTTCTGAAAGTCCTGACCAAGGATAACATCAGAGCACAGTTGTGGCAGAATAGCTAAATGTACATCTTGATAATCCTTTCCATTAACTCTGAGATTTACCTTACAAAACCCTAAGGTCTGAATAGAGAGAGATGTTGATGCCATGGAAACAGTACCTGATGAGTGATGTACAGTCAAGGAGTGGTGTTTAACTAAGTCAAGATTGATGAAACTCTCTGAGCTGCCACTATCAATAAGACCATCTACTTCTGTTCCTTTGATGAATCCTTTCACAACTGCCTTTGACAGTGAATTTGGAGTAGCCGCAGAAGTCACTGTTGCTAGTGTCGCATGATCACTGGAATGTGTGGAGGCACTAGCTCTTGTTGATGCATTAGCACGACATACTTTAGCAAAGTGACCTTTCTTGTGGCATTTATGGCACATTGCTTCACGAGCAGGACACTTTGGACGTGGATGTCTTGAAAAACCACAAAAGAAACACACCGTACCTGCTGCTGCTGTCACTGAGGCAGGTTCCACAGTAACTTCATTGCAAGAGTCTTGGTCAGGAATTGCAGCACTTACCACTCAAGAAGGCTGAGTGGTACTGTATACTTCAGAATTCTTCTGGGCTGAATCTAGAGCTCTTGCCTGGTCAAAGGCAGCGGCTAAGTCGAGAGTTTTATTCTCCAATAAACGCTGCCTTATTATTGGTGATTGCAGGCCACTGATAAAAGCATCCCTGATGGACTCTTCACAATACTGAGCAGCTGTCACTGCTTGGAAGTGACAGTCCTTACCTAAAATTTTCAGTGCTTGAAGGTATTCCTCTAAGGATTCATCAATCTGCTGGCGGCGAGTTGCAAGGCGATAGCGTGCAAAGATTTCATTTGTAGGTTTAATATACTGAGACTTGAGGGTTTTGATAGCATCTTCGTAGGTATTACACTCAGAAATAGCCTCATATATCTTAGGTGACACAAAATTGATGAGCAGACTTAGTTTATCTAGATCTTCTTTAGGAAGGGCTCCCAAGAAGTTTTCGAAAGTCTTAAACCAGTGCTTCCATTCCTGAGCAGCCGTTGATAAGCTGGGGTCACAGTCTAGCCTCTCAGGTTTCAGTAAACGCTCCATGTTGTGATGTAGTCTAGCGCAGGATCACCAACAGGTAGCCCAGGATTCTATGTTCAATAAATTGTTGTGACAGAAACACAGACCTTATCTCTAGGCTTTATTGAACATAGAATCTTCATAGTACTTCTGCAACAAAATATAATGACTAGTACATCTAATAATGGCTTCTACAGGGATGGTGATGTCTTGCATATGTCAAGAGAAAAGTTATAACTACAGGCCACATATTTAAACTCACCGTGTAATCTGCATCACTAATATAGGGATAGTAGAAGAGAAGAGAATCACACACCAAGTGTTGGCGCCCATGACACACACCAAACTGTTGTTGTTGTTAAGGGCCCCGAGAGGTGGTGCAGTATTATCCTGCTACTGCTCCCCACAGGAGCAGTATCACTACAGTCATAACACCAACAAATGCAGTACTCAAGGGCAAATTTGTAGCATTTGCTCTGGCCAACATTCTTATCGAGATTGTACTAATAAAAATACACCCAAATGTGTCCTCTGCAACGGAAAACATCATGCTGTTTCTGCTATTTGTCCTGAAAGGAAAAAGGAAATGCAGAAAATTATTGAAGCCAAGAAACTGTCCACTTCAAAGAAGACCACTCCCCAGGCACCACCAACGATGTCCCAAACTTCCTTCCCAGCTCTGCCTGGATCAAGTGGGACTCCTCAGGTCTCTACCAATGGTTCCAATGTTTGGAATTCTGCCCCTCTTGGAGCGCCCCAATCTAACCCTCACCTACAACATACACAAACGCAACAACAAGGTTGTCTCATCTATGTCTCAGGTATCCACAGCCGGGGATATGACGAGAGCACAACTAATGTATATGATGGCCAAAGACATAGCAGGTGGTGACATTCAACTCTGCTCTCAGGTTTTAAATGATCTGTTAATGGCTAATGGGATCACTCCCATCACTATCTAGGCTGGAATATTGCTGCACTCTAACAGCACCTTTCAAGGCAGGTGAAATTGCCGACCTAGAAAATGTACAGAGAACTTTCACGGCGCGCATAACGGAGATAAAACACCTCAATTACTGGGAGCGCTTGAGGTTTCTAAACCTGTATTCCCTGGAATGCAGGAGGGAGAGATACATGATTATATACACCTGGAAAATCCTAGAGGGACTAGTACCGAACTTGCACACGAAAATCACTCACTACGAAAGCAAAAGACTTGGCAGACGATGCACCATCCCCCCAATGAAAAGCAGGGGTGTCACTAGCACGTTAAGAGACCATACAATAAGTGTCAGGGGCCCGAGACTGTTCAACTGCCTCCCAGCACACATAAGGGGGATTACCAACAGACCCCTGGCAGTCTTCAAGCTGGCACTGGACAAGCACCTAAAGTCAGTTCCTGATCAGCCGGGCTGTGGCTCGTACGTTGGTTTGCGTGCAGCCAGCAGCAACAGCCTGGTTGATCAGGCGCTGATCCACCAGGAGGCCTGGTCACAGACCGGGCCGCGGGGGCATTGACCCCCGAAACTCTCTCCAGGTAAACTCCAGGTAAACTATCCCAGAAAATGTGAAGGCTATTATGACCCAGCCTTCTCATAACAAGAAGTATGTACCCTACTCTACATCTAAACATAAACCTAAGTCATCCCTGGCCCAGGGATCGCCCACCTCGCATACCCAGGTTGTCAACTCCCCTCAACCCGATAAGTCAACACCTGAACATAACAATGCCCCAGAAATTGGTGCCTACTCTCCCGCTATTGAAGCTGATCCTGTTGAACCTGGAGTTTACCTGGAGAGAGTTCCGGGGGTCAACGCCCCCGCGGCCCGGTCTGTGACCAGGCCTCCTGGTGGATCAGAGCCTGATCAACCAGGCTGTTGCTGCTGGCTGCACGCAAACCAACGTACGAGCCACAGCCCGGCTGATCCGGAACTGACTTTAGGTGCTTGTATAGTGCCAGCTTGAAGACTGCCAGGGGTCTGTTGGTAATCCCCCTTATGTGTGCTGGGAGGCAGTTGAACAGTCTCGGGCCCCTGACACTTATTGTATGGAACTTTCCCAGGATAACTCACCTTGCCTACCTAATTTTCCCTTGGAGCCTCCACAGTCTCCCATTAACTCTCACGAGCCTCTGCTTCCTGTAACTGGGAATATCATACCTCCGTTTTCTGATGATGACTAACGATTCTAATGAATCTGTTAATATTACTACCTCTAGTGAAGATAATGGCATTTTTAATACACAAGCACCTACGCAGAAGTTCCCTCCTCCCCTTGACGAGTCCAGCAGGAATAGTGTGGATACCACACATGACACTACTTGCAGGCGTTCAGACCGCAGTACACGAGCGAAGTGCAAGAAATAATGGGGATTACAATTTTCCAACTTAATGTTCAACATTTCTTTAATAACCGTTACCTTCTTGAGGTTGAACTACATAATTACAATCCCGATGTTATACTTTTGAACGAGACAGCTGCAAGAGTTGATCAACATATTAAATTACGTGGTTACTGTACTGTGGAGAAATCGAGAGGACCCTTTAGTGGTGTAGCCATCTTAGTTAAATTAGGCTATACATTTAAAAATATTCATGTTGATGAAGATAACATTCTTGCAATAGAAATGACAACGTCTCATGGACAACTAGTGATAGGAACTGGATATTTTCCCCCGAGACAACAATATATAGAGTCAATTCCTCTACATAGGATATTAAGCAGAAATATTCCAACAATTCTAGCGGGAGATTTTAATGCTCATCACCCTGCCCTCTTCAACTGTGGAGCTGGTATTCCACTGGGTGACTTAAAAGGAAAACAACTCTTTAATATCATGACAGCTAGAAACTTGTCATTTCAAGGCCCATTCTTTAAATCGTACATTGGACCTCATCCAGGGACACCAGATATAGTACTGACAAACAGAGACTGTGACATCTTTCACTGTCGTATATCTCCTGGTGGAAACGTAGGATCTGACCATATCCCTGTTATAATACAACTACAAACTTCTCCATTTAGAATACCTGTACCTCCTAAACCCAATCTTAACACCCTAGGATTTGACCCCTTCAGGGCATTTCTGGGTGACGATGAAATTGTGTCATTGGAAAATCTACCTTCCACTGCAATTGATGATGCAATCAGGTCCCTGCATAATCGAATAATTGAAGCTACTAATGCAACTTGTCAATTAGCTTCAACAAAGATTTACCAACAATATAAACCTACTAGGAAAATTAGAGACAATTTAAGAAATTATCAAGCAGAATGTCGAAGGCATCTTCAAACGCGACAACCACCAGCAGCTACACTGCACCGATTAAGGCAAGAATTAATTAACATGATTAGTCATCACAAACGGGACTTATGGAAATTGCTAGTTCTTCAAGCTAATCAGTACAAACGTGAACCAGCAAAATTTTGGAGTAAGATCCGACAACTTTTAGGGGCAAAGCACAAGGCTCCTAACTACCTAGTTCATACCTTCACTGATGAGGATGATGAAGATGTTGAAATTAAACTTGACGATCCACAGGACCAGGCTAATTTGATGGGTGATGTATGGGAGAAAATTCTCTCCCACAATAACAGTCGTCAATTTAACAATAATCATTATCAGTTGGTAAATGAATGGAGAGATAAGAACTTGGATGATCTACAACCACTACCTTCCATCGATACTTCAACTCTTGAAGATACCCACCCGCTTACTAGACCTATTACATTACTAGAGATGAGTCAGGTTATTGGAAGAATGCGCAATAGAGCCCCTGGCCTCTCTGGAATAACAATGAAACAAATAAAGTTCCTCCCCAGAAATTGTAAACAATCTTTGGTAAATATCTTTAATGCCATCTTGGCCTCAGGACATTTTCCAGTGGTTTTTAAGACTGCTAGGATGATCTTTCTAGGTAAGCCCAATAAAGACATTCACCAACCTGGGAACTATAGACCTATATCTTTACTTGAAGTCACTGGAAAAGTTCTTGAGAAGGTCATTTCCAACAGATTGAACTACTATATGGAGTTTAATCACTTTTTTACTGAAAAACAATTTGGATTTAGAACACATAGAGGTACCAATCATGCAATAAATGTTATTTTCGATACTGTAGCAAGTCTAAAGCATCAGGGGAATCTTGCCTTAATTGCCACCAGAGATGTTCATAAAGCTTTTGATAGCTTATGGCATGATGGCCTTATATACAAACTCATTGACCCACCAGACCATAACTGGACTTTTCTCAGAGTAATATATAATTTCTTAACTCAAAGAAAAATCATTCCCACCTTTCATGGCAGGTCGGCAGAGCCTTTTATACCGACAGCTGGTGTCCCACAAGGTTCTTGTCTCAGTCCACTTCTGTTCAACATTTATGTGAATGACCTTCCTCAACCAGAGTTTAATGATACAATTGTGACACAGTTTGCAGATGATGTTATTCATGTCGTCTCATCAACTCCGGTAACAGGAAAATACAAGTATGAGAGAGTCACAGAAAAAATGAATATTGAACTTCGTCGAACATCTAATTGGGAAAAGAAATGGAGAATTACGACTAATCCTGACAAGGTCCTTGTTAGCACGATAGGATGTTTTGCATCAACAATTGAAGATAAAGAGGGTATCTCCATCAGAGGTACACCTGTAGCCATTAGAAACCCTAACAAGATCTTGGGATATGAAATAGACAGGCTGCTCCACTCAACATCTCATGTAACTAAAAAGATCAACATAGCCAAAGCCGGTCTTAGCAGTCTCTTTCGATTCAATCAAGCCCCTCAACATGTCAAAAAACATCTGTATAAAATGATAATAAGACCAATATTCGAATACCCTTGTGTCCCAATGTCATTAACAACAAAGACCAACATGCTACGGCTACAAAGGGTCCAGAATAGAGCTCTTCGCTTCATTACCGATACCAGGAGGAGAGACAGAGTTAAAATGGCAGATTTACACATACAACAAGATATTACTGCCATAAATGTACGCCTCGACACTCTAAAAAAGAAACAACTCTATTCAATGCAAGAACTATACATGCCAGATAGAGAACATCCTATACAAGTGGTAAATACCACGGATTATATAATCAATACTCCTCCTCACAGGACTCAAAGAATGACTCCCACAGAGGGTCTGTCGTTTTATACATAAAGATGATTACCATCGACCCATGATATTGAGCAACCTCCCTGATGAAGAAGATTGGGTAACACCAGAACCCTCCTATGTATACTAAGAAAATCATCGCCCCCAATTAGGGAGACATCTTATATAACAACCTAATGTAAAAATTATGCTATTTACCATGGCTGGACACCACCTGTAAGAGGCCATTGTCACGTAATTCTATAAACTGACCAGAAAATTATTGCCTTCATTGTCGCATAAATATCCGTTGTGCAATCGAAAAAAAAAAAAAAACAAAAAAAAAACAAAAAAAAAAAAACAATTACAACTTGTATAATTACTACCAATTCAGAGTCATGTACTTATATATCTGTTATATCTATGTGACTCTGATGGGTTAGTGTTATACCCCTTAAAGAATATCTTATCATTTCACATACACTTTTTAAATTACACCAAAGTGGTTGGGCCACTTACCTTTTATATCCTACCTCTCTCCCCCCTCCCACCCTTTTCCAATATTTCCATCCTTACCCATCCTTCTTCCTTACCCATCTTACCAAAGCTCTGTACATAAGAAGAAGAAGAATGTACCTAAAAGAAACCTACTTAGTGAAATCCGAGACAAAAACACTGTACTTTTCCAAAGCCAAGCTTCTAACACTTACCCAGTTCACCCTGTTGGATGTCAAAGCGCGTAGCACCATCAATGAAGAAGCGTGGGTTCTCAATCACCTCCTGAAGACAAGAAAAAGTGTTCAAGAAGTGCCAACGGGAAGGGATGCTATTTCGACGATTCAGAGCGATTTGAAGCATTTTCTGACATTTCAATTTTTATCTCTCTCTCTCTCAATATATACTGGAACAACTTATTAAATGTCACATCATCTGAAGATTCCTCTCTTCCCTCACCTTCCAAATGTATATTTTGAATAAATATTAACCAAGCAACTTAACCTTGCTAAAATATATGCAATGTAAAATAAACCAATTTACCCATGATTATTATTATAATCATGGGGAAGCGCTAAACCCGTAGGATTATACAGCGCCTGTGGGGGGCTGGAAGGTATGCAGACTTAATTCAGGGAACTGGAGCACAGATCCAATTCCACAGATCAAGAGCCTCAAGAAACTTCCCTTGAGGGGACCAATTTACCCAACGAAGTAATAATCAAAATAATTATGATTCGCTGTTTTCTTCGAGAAGTGGACACTTCAATGGTGAATGAGAATGATCATAAGCAAGTATCAGACAAGATAGAAGGTAAAGAAACTGACTTATGTACAGGCAGTTATAATGTGCTAAAAATAAATGGCAGTAATTTGGCAATTTTTTATATATTTTATTTATAAAGTACTAGAGCAATTTGGCTCTTCAGCCTGTTACACCTATTCCGTTTCTAACATTATCATATTTACACTATCATAGCTCAAATTAACCAGTCAGTGCATTTTTTTTACATTCTGCAATCCGTATGCATAATTCATTCAGTATCGTCGGCCGTAGGTGTCACTAAATTTAGACGAAACAGAAAATATCCCCACCAATTATACCGAAAGAGATGCTGGGTTCTTAATCAGACAAGCACCCGTGGGTAGTGTAGCACCCCTCTCAGAAAAGACCCACTACACTACCCCTTGGCACAAACTACTCAAACATAACCACCTTGTTAAGATGACACAGCATAGGAAGAAAGGAATTCGAGCGAAATTAAATAATGCTCACTAACTATTAGTTCCATAAATGTGTAGTTTATTTACTGTTTGGTACATTAATTATTAGTTGTATATCTTTATGAAATGATAAAAGATTGCAAGTAATCCATCAAAAGAGGAATCTCATAGGTAGCATTAAGGTAAGTATTTTCTTATGCTGATATTTGGCATTCACACCTTAGGCCATGGTTTTCATGCTAATCACCCATTGTTCTTATTAGAAATTTAAATCAATGGGTTTATAAAGAAGAATCCTGTAACACACGACTGCAAACAAATCGCCCGTTCTGTGACCATAAAATATTGATAAGATCAAAAATCATATTTTATCTAATACATTTCTCTAATATTTTAAGCAACTTAAAAGTTAGAACTAGTGCTAAAACCATGCGTAGTTTTAAGAAGACTTATTTATTAATCAATGTAAACAGTTACAGAAGGCAACCAGATTTTATCCAAGGGAAAGAATGGCAGCTACAATTCATTGGACCCACAGCCCTTCACCGGTATCATAGTACTGTACCCCTTAGAAGGGGCTAAATTTTATACGCGTTTAGAACAAGATAACCATAAATAATGTGGCTTACGTGAGGTCTCTTCCAAACATAGGATCTGCGAGTAACACCATTGAAGGCAATGGAATAATCATTGGGTGGAAATTCTGGGTCCTCGTATAGCTTCTTAGCTTTGAGACACTCGTCTCTCAGAGTCCTGAAGCCCTTCTTAGGTATCTTCAGTCCCCCTTTAACGATCCGGTTTTGAGTGTACTGTGGGGAAAAACACTTCTTTACTGACTCAGTAATCATTAATATCTATAAGTAAATCATCATACATAGGAAAGGACAATTTACCCTCGAACTGCTAAATTAATTTGCCATTTAACATGGTATACAGGTTGAAGTTTACTCCAAAACTAACACAGCAGCGTATATCCTAACCTTGTTAAATTAAAATTAATATAACTTAATACTACCTAACTTTTAGGTCAACCTAAATTTTGCAATATTAACACCAATAAAATATATTAATTTTATAATTCTCAGACTGCTTTTTGCATCAATAAAATTACTTCGTTTGATATATCGACCACTGTTTTATAAGCTAAGTCCGCAAGCTCTGTTCAGAAGCACAATACAAGTTCCTGGTTTTGATAACTGTTTAAAGTTTGTTTATCAGTCACCCATTTGACTGTCTTAGCAGCAGTTTTGTAGGTATTTTCTCTAGTGTGGTGGAGCTTAAGTATTGTGCTTATGGCTTTCAACAATGAGGATAAATTCTGTCACTGTAAATTTAATTGTGGGCTATAGGCCTTCATCCAATATAGGTTTAGCGTTTTTTATAATAAAAAAGTCAACATGCTAATTTTAAATATTGCTCGCCCTTGGGTGTTATAACCCGTTTGACAAATAGGGATTCGAATTATTAATATTAAACAAGATATAAACTCGTATGATGGCAATCTAGAAAATAATTACATATTTGAATTTGCGGGGGATGAGGTCGAACTCATGGTCCCTTCACTTTAAAGGGACCAAGAGTTTGAGGATAGGGATACAATGCATACGTGAATGTTTTTTACACTGTATATCCTGGCTTCGTGCTCGGTGTTATTTTAAGACTGATAATGTGATGGCAGATGTTGTCTCTGTGGTGCATTAAACTGCACTCCACGCTGAGTATTTTTGTCTTGCTTGTGTTCTCATTGGCATAGCTGCATTGTGAAGTTTGTCGGACTCTCTCTTAGCTTTTCTTACCGCTTGCCTTGTTTCTCATTTAGGAGATAATCAATACTCGGGTCCCAGCCCCAGAAAAAAAAAATCACTTATACGAAGCCCTCATCCGACCTCTTCAAACACACACTCCACTAGCATTCTCCTTTCCAGCAAACACCACCACAAAAGGCCTTGCGTTGGATAATTAGCACTAGTTGGCAGGACCTATCACCTACGAGTTACTTTATGGCAAGGCAAATACCCCAGCTCTAAAGATTTATTGGAAAATGTTAGCGACAGGCGGACAAACTGGATCACCACATGTGGACCATATTTCTTCATGAAGTAATCCGAAAGTCCAGAAATAACCAATTCTAATGTCTTTACTCAAGTTCATCTATCCCTATTTACCAGTAACTTACTGACTCGTTCGCATTAATTTGTGTTAATGGGCATGCAACGTTTCTGGAATGAGATACTGTGCTAGATAACTGACACTCCGATACAGGTTTTATGTCACTGGCCAATTCCTCTACGTAAGGGGGGGGGGTAATTGCCTGGGGACAGGGGGGTTTAGTTTATGGGGTATTATGGATAATACCATGCTATGTCACTTTGTATTAGGGTAGAATCGGGTATTGGTTTTGTAAACAGGAGATACCTTATCGTAAAAATTTTAAAGGTGTTTGAGTACGGTACTCTCCTTAAGTAAATTATTGTTTATCTTTGTACCTTATTGATGTACGATGTTAATAATTGTATGTACTCTGTATATGTACTGTCCTTCTAAACAAAATATAAAAAAATTCCTCTATGTTAGAACAAATATACTTGGCTGTATCTACTGCAAAACCTGAAGTCCCAAAAATCACACACACGGGTGACACACCCATTCAACCATCTTCACGCTCCTCCACCTATCCCTATCTACACAGCAACCCAAAAACTCGCCTTAGGTCTATGTTAACATGTCTGAACCCTGAGAAACTGTATTCATGTATATCTAGTTGTTAGCTGGCACATTTTTCATTTGCCCCAGAGTATCCCTGAGGTGACGGTCCTAAAAGTTGACTGCCGTAGGTGGCCTCCTGAGGGAGAGGACTTGAAAAAAAAGGGACCGCAATGAAAAAAAGCCACATTGGTGGGCTGTTTATAAAATTAAAAAAAAAAAGTAATATTAAAATTACTTATTTCCAGAAAGTAAAGTACACAATTATTACAAGAATAAGTGACATGTTTTACAGACTTAGTGGAAATCTCATGGGTATGTAGATCATTTCGGGCAATTTTATACCAGATTAATGTTACTTCATAGTGAACAACTGAGTTTAAAGTCATTGAATGTTATATGTAACAGTTTATAACATTATTTATAACAATACAGAATTAAATAAAATATGGAGTATAACACTGAGAGTTTGCTTTAATTGATATTTTAAGTAAGTCAGTTTATTTATGCACAATTTTACACAATTTTTGGATGATTACAATTACCTTACATAGTAATGTATGTGTAAATTATTTAGCATAACCCAAATGTGTCTGGTGGTGAGCAAATGACATGCAGCATTTAATGACTCATTAATGAGATGTTAAGATCCCTAACAAAGTCTTCTTCACACCTGGAAGTTAGTCGATTGTTGAGGATCACATCCAGAGGGAGGACCCGAAAAAAATGGAACTGTTGCACTTTCTAAGGTTAACTAACCCTTCAGGCCCTTCAGACGGGCACCTCGAGGCTGGTGAAGGGCTTTTGATCCAAGGAACTGGAGCTACCCTCACCTTCCTTGGATCAAACCTAATTACCTACAATTCCACAAGAGTTGTCTGCCCCTACGGGTTTAGCGCTTCCATATAATAATTGCCTTGAGGGCCCATAGATGTCAAAGTTTCTGGTAAGATTTCATTCAGACGGGAAAGGTGACCGTTTAATATAGTTCTCAACTTAGTCATATTTTGTGAATTGCTTCCTTAACAGCACTTAACACTTTACTCACATAAAACTAGATCCAATAGTAATTTTCAAACATAAATGGGTGGTGTTTGACAGCTCTGTTTTGACATGTGAAAAAAAAAAAAAAACATGAAACTGCATTTTGAAATAAGCATGGTATTCAGCATGTGAGTCAGGAACAGCAGTGTATACTCGCCGGTGCTGATTTCTTATATTCGATTTTCCAAGATTCGAGAAAAATTGGAAGGGGAATGATAGCGCTGCATAATACCAGGTGTTCGCCGTGGCTAGACTTACCCAGAAATACTCTCTCACCCCCTCCCCTCTACCCTAGCAACCCACACATGTGAACGAACACTAGTGAACATATTCTCAAAACACAGAAAATCCTGCTTACTCCATTTCGGCGAGTTTCTCGCCTCACTGAATATAATGTATATGAATCTGCACTGCGTTTTACTAACCTGCGCTGGTCAATGAACAATGTTTCTAGGATATATATCGAGATATGGAACGAAAGAAAACGATCTAAGTTAAGCTACTTAGCAGATAGTAACTCGGATTAGCTTTGAGCGAAACACAGAGGAACTGAAACAGGAAATTACCGGAAGTAACTTGCTGATTTTCCCACGATGAGAAATAATCATATGGTTCACTGTCAGGTGCGTTGCTTGTCTGCTGTCTAGTGCCGACGCTGCTGTCTAGTGCCGACACACGTACTGTGCCCCACCCCCGCCTAGTTACTGGGTACATCAATATCTAGAAGCAGGACTGTGTGTGCTCTTGGTGTACAGTTAAATTGTAATTGTTTTGAAAAGTTGTGTGCGGCAGGATGATGTGTAAATGTGGGATGGGGATACGTAAGTAAGTAAGTAAGTAAATTTATTCAGGTATACACAATACAGTTACATAGAATTATCATACATAGCAGCATATGTGTAGAGAACCTAGGATAACCCAAAAAAGTCAGACAGAGTGACTTATTTCCATTGGGGTCCTTTAATATATTCGAATATATTCGGAATCTAATAAGAAACATTAATATTGTATTATTTATTTACGCGAGTTTACCCGAGGAGGAAGGTGGTTCAAAATAAGTTGTATATGCAAGATTTTGGCTTTGAAATTTATTGTATTCTGGTTGCCCTTTATTTAAATTCGAGCCGTTTTAAGATCTAACTCACTATAAGGCTTTTAACAGTGAATACAAATAAATGTGGTATAAATATCAAATTTTGCTTCCAGTTTGGAGACATGCGACGCATATTCTCCCCCAACACACCCTAGACAAGGCAGTAAAGTAGTGGGATGTTTCAGGTTTTTAGCAAAATATTCCAAATTCTGTGTCTGTCTCTCTCTTAAAAAAAAAAAAAAAAAAAAAACTGCTACAAGATAATCTTCGGAACAGGTAAGATGAGCAAAGGTAGACTAACGCGGGTGGCAATAAGACGAGGGGCCAGATGTAACTAAATACCCAGATGAGTAATATAGACATAAGAAAGTGGAGAGCACTAGAGGACGACACGCGCGAGGCTTCATTGAAGGGATCACGGAAAAAAATTCCCCATTTCCCAAGGAAAACAGGTCAGGGTAGTTTGTTGGTGTAGAGGCTGTATGTCTCTACACCACCGGGATTAAACACTCAGTATATATAATGATCTACATCCCTCCGTGTATACACAATGCTGCATCAGTACATACACATGGAGGGAAACACCTCAGAAAATACACAATGCAGTTCTAAGGTTATACAAATTCTTAGATAGGTTAGGCAAAGTAAGCTATTTAATATTACGTAAGTTTGGCAAGGTCAGGTTAAGTTTGGTACAAAATGAAAAACTGGCATTTAAAAAAAACTACATAACTTTAGCCAACTGTTTCTCTTCAAGGAATGGGGAGGAAGTTAATCTTTGTGAACCACAGAAAGTAGGCCCCCACGCATCGACACCATGCCCAGCCCTTCTAGGGTAGGGTAGGTGCCTGAGCCCGAGCTTGCAGCTCACAAGCAAGCCATTCCCATTAGCCCCCTCGGGCGGGGATGGCAGACCAGAGAGGCCTGGCTTCCTACGAGCCCCGTGAGGGCGGGGAATGTGGCTAGGCCTGGGGACAGTTGGTCCCAAAGATGAGGGGGTACTAGTACCTCCTCCCATGGGAGACTTAAGTCTCAGATACTACCTATACAGGGAGCCAAGGCCGGGCCACCACTTGGAAAAGGCCCGGGCCGGGAGAATACCGGCAAATCAACAAGAACAGAAAGTAGCTTAATTAAAAAATATATCAAATAAGATGAAGCCAGCTCAAGTCAACCAATAGAGAGATAATAAGTGGGCCTAAGAGCAGAAACTAAAACTTTCAAGCTCAACTTGATTATTACACCTACGCAAACAGAATATTATAATCAAGCTGATTTGATTACTTTTTTACGCATACAAATGGAAGAGGGACTGGGCTTAAAAGTTCTGTCATCGAGAAAGCTACAGTAGTAATTATTTATATACACAATTAACGAAGTATTTTTTTTTATTTTATTTTATGATTTATCGTTCATGTAACAAAGCATCTTTCCTAGAATTTAGTGTACTTTTTTTATAGTGGCTGGAACCAAACCTAGTCTGCTGTATTAACTAAACTCACAATGGAATGGTGGAAGTGGTATAACCTGTCTTTTCCCACTGTATATAACGCATAACCACTTAAAAAAATTATAAGCATACCTCGCTAAAATATAAGGTAATATTTTTGTGCCCTAATTCATGACTGCATAAATAACTCATTACGATTGTAACCAGACATAAACATGAAAACAGTTCATTACCACTGTAATTTAGCCTTCAAAACTTTACGGCCCAGTCCCTGGACCCATCATGTGCCTCTAATATTTTGACTACCGCCCAGAGTGCATGAAGAAGCTACGAAACTCAAACTGCCTTTCATCTGTACGTCACCATTAAGAATACTTAATATCTAAAACAGGGACGAAAATAAATTCACAATGCATATGCATTATAATGAAAGAGACGCCTATTTCTCAATGTGCCAGGTAACAAAAGTTTACTGTTTATATGGCAGCTTGTTGCTGAGAAGCACTAACCTCTAATTCTGCTGAAATAATTGAAGTTGGGATAATATAGCATTCGAAGCCTACCGCTGCTGCTACACTGTTCTATCTACTATGCTTCGTGGAACGTCATGGGTAGAAGTATTGATTTTATGACTGAACATTAAAAGTACAGCTCGAGAAGGGAGCTTACCTCACTGGAGACCCGGCTGTAGTAGGTGGATTTCTGAAGGGAGACAGACTCAATGTCGTCTACCAAGTGAGTGTGACCATCTGCACCCGCAGCACCTTTGTAGCAGCGACAGTGTTTCTCTGCATCGTCCTGAGGCTTGAATACACTAGGTTCCTCTACCACCTCAGTCAGCGGCATCCTGCTCTCTATGATCCTCAGTTTACTGGAGCCTTGGTGAATATTACAAGTGAAGAAATTAGCGCAAGAGTTCAAAAGGTTATTGGTGCCATTATATTTAGTCCCAGCCAACTACTGCATTGTATCCTGAAAAGAATATACAGGTATGCTAGTAACCGACCATATGACATAATTTATCTATTTCACGAAGACTGATGAAAATAAATTATTTCCGTGTCACCAGAGCCACCAAAGTAATGTAGAGCAACAGCAGGATTTTAGAAATGGTAAGTCGTATAACAAACCATCAGAAACTAGTAGGCGTTTTTTTTTTTAATTTAGGTGTGAAACTTTTGTAAGCTAAGACAGATTAGGTCTTGTTTCTCCTTGAAGATACATTAGAGAATAAAGTCACAGTACCGTTGCTGGAAATATTCACCAAAGACCCGCACCTAGGAGAGGAACCTTATGACGACATCTCGGTCCTTCTTGGATCATTGTCAAATCACAACTGAGGCGAGAAAAATAGAGAAGATTACCCCGATTTTGTCTATTGTAAATAACTTAAATAACTCGTAACCACATACAGTCCACCACACATTAAAGTTTTGTGACTCGCTTCATAACTTTGTAAGCTCATTACTGTTGCTCTAAATTCAATAAATATTATAAATAGTTCATTACCAATATATTGCTGAAGAAGCACAGTCCTTGGACCCATTATGTGCCTCTATAACTCTGACTACGGCCTGAAGCTCCACAAGGGAGGTTCCTGACGCTGGTGAGGGGCTCTCGATCTAGGGAGTTGTATCTGTGCTCCAGTCCCTTGAATTAAGCCTGAATACCTTCATCCCCCCCAGGCGCTGTATAATCCTACGGGTTTACTGCTCCCCAATGATTATAATAACTCACGAAATCGTAATGACACGATTGCAAACAAACCATTACACGGTCGGGGATTGAACCCGCGATCAGAGTAGGTCGGTCTGAAGTTTTATAAATTTTATCGCGGGTTCTATCCCCGCCTGTGGTATGGTTTGATTATAATAATACGGCCTAAAGGCGGTAGAACTCCGCATAGCATATTCGAGGATGGGTTGGTTTACCTGACGACCATCACACATAATGGTTTTCTATTATACTCACACGGATGGTTGTCTTTATGTACCTTATTATACATTAAGGAGAGGTTTTAAAAATACCTTCCAGGATTCAGCTTCTCATCACAATTTTTCTTGGTGTTTTTAGTGTTCACTTCCTTTCTTTACTTTAATAAGACAACCTGAAGTAAAGACAGCAGTGCCTAAATGTCTGTAATAAGGTCGACAGACTTTTTGGATGTATATCAAGAAGTACATATAAGCAACAGAAGTTCCAAGATTATTCTAGAGACATATACATCATTTAGATTTAGATTATACAGTACAGTTCTGATTTCCACGTTACAGAGAAGACATGAGCAAATACATTAGACATTTTAATGGAAAATTTCAGTCCTGGGAACATGTTCACTACAGTGGTAGTGTACATGTAAAGGTGTAGGTAGGTTCGCCAGGACGGATCCTGGCCCAGGTCTTCATGCGGTGACCTGGCAAAAGTGATAGTGTACAATCCTACGGGTTTAGCGCTCCCCCTTGATTATAATAATAATTATAAAAATAATAGTGTACAAAAAAATCAGCATATATAGATATGCCGAGGCACGTGCAGGAATATAAGGGAAAAATCACAACTTTTATGTAAGAAAAAGAGTAGGAAGAAAAAAAATCAGTGACAAACTTTATCTAAAAGTTTGCTATTTTAATACAATATCTACACTGATTATTTTTTCCTGTGATTTTTTTTTCCTGTAGTTTTCCCCCAGTCATCGCTAATTTTACATCCTGCTGAGTAAACAAAGGATTGCAGTGTGTCTTAGTTTACATTGTTGAGACGCACACTTCTTGGTGTATAAATCCTGTAACACTGCCAGGTCTGAGGAATGGGACAAGAGGAAGGTGCCAACGGTCGTCAGACTAGTGAGTACTGCTGCTGCCCCTGCTGAAGTCTCCCACCTCGGGCCGAGAGACTTCGTTTCCTCATGTGTGATGCAGTATGACGGGAAAATCATATTGTGCGACAGAGTATTAGAGGAAAATCATCATTTGTGGTGGAATACAAGAGGAAAAGCCATCTATTGTAATGGAATACCAGCAGAAAACTGTCATGTGATGAATTAAGATTGGAAAACCATACTGCATCAAGGAAAAACACACTGCATCAAGAAATATGACAAGGAAACCATCATGCAGTTTAAATTGTGAAAGGAAAACCATCATACATGATGATATATTAGGTAAACAGTTCTTGCTCTAACTCTGCAATGTCGTATAGACTATGTTAGCCACACAAGGGAAAGGTAGTCTTGGATTCAGATAAATACTATATAATAATGGAAAGAATATACCACAGAAATGAAGAAACACAACTGGACAGGGAAACTAGCTATTTTCAGTGAATCACTCGACCATGAAATTAACACGAAGAGGCTTGCTAGAGGAAATAAAAATGACTGAAGAAAACTGTAAGAAAAAATGACAGAACATTTGGAGCCGACGACTCCAAGACAACACTGCAAAGTACACCATTCACGGAACTCAACCTCCGATCCTGCAATCCATACTCGACATCCTCAACGACAAAATCCACATCCACCACTCCAAAATGAAGGTACTGCACCTCACAAGAGCAAAATTCAACTCAGTCAGGAACGGCTAAGACAGCAGCACAGTCTAATCATCACTCACCAGCAACCCAAGTCCCCCAGCACTTTGCTATTTAGCTAAAGCTTGGGTGTGACTCCAAAACGACCCTGTTTTTCTAGACACCACTGCCATTCCAGCCATCTCCTGCCAGGCATCTGAGACCCAGCCCTACTCTACTGACTCTGCTGCCAACAGCACATCTCGCTCCAGCACAACCCCCTGCAGTACCTCTGCACATCTCGCTCCAGAGTGGTCGGGCCACTCACCTCTCATACCCCACCTCCTGCTCCACCCTCCCAACCTCTTCCAATTTTCCATCCCTGCCCTCCCTCTTCCTTCCCATTCTCACCTATCCTCAGGTCAGAACCTCGAACCTCGAGATAAAGTTAAAAATAATCATGAAAGCCCTTCATATGGAGATAAAAAAAAATAATGTCTCCTGAATTGACTGCAAAATAGCCTATGGAATGGGGCGGGAGAAGACTACAAGAAAGAACAAATCGAGAATATAAGAATAGAACAGTTTTGCTGGCATAAAGTATGATGTAAACCTAGTACATCCAGTATGCAATGTGGTGCTACTATGGCTTGTTATCTACAAACAAAAGATATCTACACCACACTTTGGCTTGATATCTACAAGGAAAAAATACGATCTACGTGTCATGAAGCTAGGTTGGTATGAGATCTACAACAGGAAAAGTAATAGCCTAACCTAACCGGCGCTACTTTGGTATCCGATCTACATAGGTTAGGTCAGGCTATTAGTTTTCTTGCTGTAGATCGCATACCAAAGTAGCTTCATGACACGTAGATCGCAATGTAAGTGTAGATATCATCCCAAAGTAGATTCATGACACGTAGATAACAAGCCAAAGTAGCACCTGCAATGCTTGATGCCATGGGAATAATACATTCATCTTTTTTCAACACAGAAAATTGACAGGAACTGAGCCGTTATTGGAGTGTGGATACCAGAACCATAGCAAGAGGCACTCAGGAAGAGAGGAACCACTTCATTAACAAGGAAATATTGTGTTATTTAATGGAATGTGGTTAGTGGTTACTAGAGGATATGTCCAGATGACAAATATACAAATACGTCTTCAGTTTTGTCTACCCACCCAAGGCAACTAGAGGTACCTGTGATTTGTTTCAAGGGTTTCTATGGAAGAAGTCTCCAGTCAACGTACCGTGACAAGCTGTGAGGAAAGGCGAGGTTTGGAGGAGGCGGATGATGGTGAAGTTTATGGAGGCATAAAGCTGCCTAGAAAAGTCTTATTACTGTACATTGTTGAGAAGAGAGAGTCAGGAAATGGGCCCAACCGAAAAGGAGAATCCTACATTGATCAACCCGCATCGTCAAACCCCTATAACCACATTCGGCCAGTACAGCCACCTACCCCTATTGTTCCTTCCTCAGCCTCACTCTCCTCACCCACCTACCCCCCTCGCCCTTCCCCCTCCCCAGTCCACCTTTTCCATAAGCCCTCACCCCCCAATGTAGAGGCACAATACATAATATATTTGTACCATTTAAACAGGTGATGCCTAAACTCTGTTTCTGCACAGTGTAACTTTCGGCGCCCATCTGTATTATTTTCAGCTGCTCTTGCTTATTCTCAAGTTTCATTTTTTTTTATCTACCTTATCTTTGGAAAGTTGGTTTCGCAGTACTGTGAGTGCACAAGGCAAAGTTATTTCCACACAGACGTATGGGATGGCACTTTTCTGAGTGGGGGAGGAAGAAATTTGTCTATTTTTAATGCTCTGATTTCCATATAAGTATCACGTGGAGCATACACTAGCACAGAAGTTACAACGGTATGAGCAACTAACGTAGGGTAATTTTTTTTCGATATAGCAAAATAAATCAATTAACGCATTACAGATGATTCATTACCCTTGTAACTTAGTCATGACTGTGACCAGTACACAAATAACCCACACATAGAAGAAAGGAGCTTACGACGACGTTTCGGTTCGACTTGGACCATTAACAAAGTCACTTGTTAATGGTCCAAGTTGGACCGAAACGTCGTCGTTAGCTCCTCTCTTCTATGTGCGGGTTATTTGTGTATCGTTCCAGTCACGGTATTGTGCCTTTTTTTCGTTATTTATTGTGACCAGATCTACCTGGAGTTCATTGCCTTTGTAACTTGTTCAGCTATCAAAACTTTGGGGTCCAGTCCCTGGACCCATTAAGTACCTCTGTAATCCTTTGACTACCACCCACAGGATTGTATGAGATGCATAATAAAGATATTAAACTAAAATTAAAAACAGATATCTTATAGCTTATCAAAGAATCTGCTCTGAAAATGTTCAGTTTCAATGTCCAGGGAAGTGAGGTAAGGAGGTTGCTGCCCTTCTTCAGACTCCATACCATTCCTTCTTAGGTAACTGAGGTTACTTAATAGCCTTATGCGTCGCATGCCCATCCTATAGAGGCACAGTTTGACCGTCGGTTATCCTGGAAACCTCTCATTACCTCGCTGAAGGCAACCTATCATAGCCGGCTGAACCTCCTTAAAAACCCTCGCTCATCTTTCATGGGGGGCTGATCACAGAACTCTCCTTCGACTACATTCTGCCCTAATTTTATCGAAGTTCGATTATGGCGGGTATCTCATGGAGAGACACCCTCTTCCACTCTGTAAGAATTGTCAGGTTCCAGTTTCTGTTAGACATATTCTGTTGGACTACCTACTATCAACGAGCACGCAGAATTTACCTCCAACGTCTTCAGACACCGCTCTACTGCCCTTACTTCACCTTCCCTTCTTGCTGATGGATCCTCCTTTAACCCAGACTCTTTCGTTGACTCTTTGACAGCAACTGATTTACTGCACAAACTTTGATGATGATGCTTCTAGCACTCCTCACAGCCCTTTCTACCGCTCCCTTTTGCTCCCTGCACTATCCCCTACCCCGCTGTACTGCATGACCTAATCATCCCTCTTCCTCTTACTACCCAACACCTCTACACCCTTCCCTGCTCTGTTGCGCTGTATGTTTCTTGTAGGTTTAGCGCTTCTTTTTTATTATAATAATAATATAGAGGCACATAATGGGTCCAGGGACTGGCCCCATTGTTACGGTAGCTAAGCAAGTTACAGTGGTAATGAACTATTTACAAGTTAATGAACTTGCAACAATCTTAATGCGTTGTTTATGCAAACATGAATTCAGTCACTATACGCGCGCGCACGCACACACAGGACCAGGAACTATGTCTCGACCCTTGCAACCACAAATAGGTGAGTGCACACACACGCGCCAAATATCCATCGACAAGTGCCTTTGGCAGCTGATAACTAACCTAAACATCGCAGTGTTTTATGATGTATTTATGATACCTAATATTTTAAATATTGCTAAAATTAGACAAGTTTAAGTTGTGAGTTATTTAGAATAGGCAGAGTGAAAGTATTTTTCCAGAATGGTTGGTAAGATGCCATTGTGAATAAAATACTTTAACATTTCTTTAATATTTGTGAGTGAGTTGTCTCTGAGTTCATGATTGTTTTTAAAGGATTCCAGCATATAATGTACGGAGGGTGTGACAATGGTTCCTGTAACAAAGTTTACAGTTACTGAGGTTTGTCAACTGATGGCACAAACTTTCTGGCACACAATCTGAGTCTTCAGTTACCTTAATGATGATCTGCTATGCCCTGTCTTTCCTTCCACAACCAGTCAGCCAACAGGTGGCTGACTGGTTGGAACGTACTGCAGAATGATGCATAAGAACATAGATGGGATAAAAAAAAAAGACTAGCGAGCTAAACGAGAAACTAGAATATAAGATATATTTGCAATTACTGAAATCAAGATAACATATGTGATTGCATATACAATGTTCCCTTAAAACGAATGCATAATATGAAGGAAAAGCAAGAAGAATTGGGACATTGAACTACTAATCTGGAAAAGTTGAGAAAAAGAAAATCCTAGACCACTATGGGCTTTCTGATTACAGACTAGTCTATTCCAAGTGTTCCTGTCTCCATGTGAGTATACTCTATATACAGTAGGAAAGTCTTCCTCTAGCCTCGGACGAGATTAAAAGACTTCAAGGGAAAATACTAAGATTTCGCCTTGAGTCTGCCTGAATATTTTTGTTCTTCCATGTATATATATATATATATATATATATATATATATATATATATATATATATATAAATATATATATATATATATATATATATATATATATATATATATATATTATTGTACCCACGAGCGAGTGGTATTGATC
>NC_091344.1:20439653-20509653 GCF_038502225.1 Cherax quadricarinatus
AGAAATCTAGAATATATTTAGGTGGGTTAGGCTAAAATAAATTGTTCTTGTTATAATAAGGTTAGGTAAGTTTTCTAAGATTCTTTTGATGCAAAATTAAAAATTTTTACATTAACATTAATGAAAAAACATATCTTTAAACGTATAAGAGAAAATTTCAGAAAGAACTTAATTTTAAATGAGTTCTTGCAATTGACCAGTTTTACATATTCGGCACGACATATATATATATATATATATATATATATATATATATATATATATATATATATATATATATATATATATATATACCTTGACATACCTTTTGGTGTAAACATCATTTGTCCCTGTTAGAACTGCTTTTCATTGTTAATTTTAAGAATATATGTGTGTTTATATACACACCTATGTAAATTAATAGGTATTCCCATAGAAATAAGTCGCGGTGATTTTACTGGGTTATTTTAGGTTGAATTAACGTAATGTACACTATAAATGCCTATGTAAAGTTTTCCTGATGGGCAACTGCCACAACTTGCGTCATTATGTGCTAGAAGGCGATAAAATTAACGAATTCAGAAACAAGCCACTCGGAAATGTTCAAGAAATGTTTAAGTATTGTATCCATTCTGGAAAAATACCCTGACTTTGCTCACTGCAAATAAAGCATTACCACTTTGTATGTGACTAAATTAATGTCTGCATAAATAACTCATGATCGTGACAGGATATAAACTCTGCGGTCCAATCCCTGGACCCATTATGTACCTCTGTAATCCTTTGACTACCACCCACAGGATGGGTATCGGTTGCATAATAAAGATGTTAAATTAACTACGTGCCCATGGCGTGTGTGTGCCGTAGTGACTACCGTGAAAATTTTGTGTGCACCAAAAACCTAAATAAAAACATACAAGCAGACGCTTTGTCTTGTGAGTTTATTTACCGAGTTCTATGACCCCTACGGGTTTAGCGCTTATCTATGAATATACACTATTTTTGATTGGTAGGGTACAGGGACAGTCGAAGAATTTTAAATCTATCAAAACAATCATCTATAGTATGGAATAAAAAGGTACAGTACCGTAACTGGAGCAACACGCAAATAAACGACGTTTCGGTCCGACTTGGACCATTAACTAGTCACACACAAGCAAGAAAGGATGGCAGTGGTCATATATTCGCCAGGAATGAAGTCCTGACATGGGTCTTTTCCAGATGGTGACCCGTCACTGGCTATGGCGGGGGCAGACCTGTGACAAGGATTCGGTGAGTTCTCTTCAGCACAGGTGGTGTGCTGTAACAGTTAGCTACAACCGTCGTAGACGACCTGTAACTGGGGCACAGCACGTCTTCGGTGTAAGTGGTGTCTTGGGTCCGGTGTGTACGATGGTGCGAGTTATCTCCAACTCAACAGACTCGTCTGCTGCATTCCCTACTCATACAGAGCTCGTAGGGAGAAGCGGAAATGCTGGCGCAGGAAGATTCAGGGTTAAATCTCTGGTATCTCAGAGCCGGTGTTCTCGCTGGTATGAGGCTCTCGACTCTCAGAAGCTCGCTCCATTTCAGCGATTCCTGGCACTCGGACAGCAGCCTGAGTGACTCGAGAGGTTCTCTGAAGGTCTGGGGAGGTTGGGATAAGCACGATAGGGAGAGAGTATATATACAGAGAGGTCGCACCCGGGAGCAGTAGAAGAGGAAGTAGTAGTATAATTGCAGTAGTGGTAGAGGTAGTGGTAATAATAGTACTAGTAGTAATTGTAGTAATAGTATAAGTAGTGCAACAGTAGCAGAGGCGGCAGAAAAAAGGGAATAGTGATAGTGACATACGAATCAGAGAGTGGAGTGCTAGTGAAGCAATAACAGTAGTACTTGTATTAGCAAAGCTGTGTATAAGGGATTATTCAATATGACGTCTGTGAAAGTCAGAAGAATGGCAGACATTTTTGGTAGAGGAGCAGTCAATAGGATGACTGTGATCTCTAATATGACAGAAAAGAGTATTGTTAGTGTCGGCAAGTCTAACACTTCTGTGCTCTTTAAGTCTGTCAGAAAGAGAGTGGCCAATTTCTCCAAAGTATTGGAGAGGACAACAGCAGGAAACGAAGTAGACTTCGGAAGCATCGTCCTCTCGTTCTATTGCTCCTGTGCCCTCCCACCTTAACTTCCCGCAGAAAGTTTGCATAAATGGGGAGAAATCAGGCTGGGGAAGCGTCACGAGCGGTGTTCCACAGGGGTCAGTGTTGGGCCCCCTGTTGTTCACAATCTACATAAACGACACTGATGAGGGCATAAAGAGTGATATAAGCAAGTTTGCCGATGACACCAAAATAGGCCGTCGAATTCATTCTGACGAGTACATTAGAGCACTCCAGGAAGCTTTGAATAGACTGATGCAGTGGTTGGAGAAGTGGCAGATGCAGTTTAATATAGACAAATGCAAAGTTCTAAACATTGGACAGGAAAATAACCATGCCACATATAAACTAAATAATGGAGATCTTAATACTACTGATTGCGAAAAGGATTTGGGAGTTCTGGTTAGCAGTAATCTGAAACCAAGACAACAGTGAATAAGTGTTCGCAATAAAGCTAACAGAATCCTTGGCTTCATATCAAGAAGCATAAATAATAGGAGTCCTCAAGTTGTTCTTCAACTCTATATATCCTTGGTTAGGCCTCATCTAGATTATGCTGCACAGTTTTAGTCACCGTATTACAGAATGGATATAAATGCTCTGGAAACCGTACAGAGGAGGATGACAAAGTTGATCCCATGTATCAGAAATCTTGGTTTGCTTACGTGTCTTTCTAAACCAACTTGTCGGTATTCATTACCAAGGTTTATACCATCAGAAATCTTCCCTATGAGGACAGGCTGAGGGCCCTGAATCTGCACTCTCTAGAAAGAAGTAGAATTAGGGGGGATATTGCTGAGGTGTATAAATGGAAGACAGGAATAAATAAAGGGGATGTAAATAGCGTGCTGAAAATATCTAGCCTAGACAGGACTCGCAGAAATGGTTTTAAACTGGAAAAATTCAGATTCAGGAAGGATATACGAAATACTGGTTTGGTAATAGAGTTGTGGATGAGTGGAACAAACTCCCGAGTATAGTTACAGAGGCTAAAACGTTGTGTAGTTTAAAAAATAGGTTAGATAAATACATGAATGGGTGTAAGTTGGACCTGATTAGCTTGTGCTGCTAGGTCAGTTGCAGTGTTCCTTCCTTAAGTGAATGTTACTTGACCTGACTAGGTTGGGGCATTGGCGTAAGCCGGTAGGAGACTTGGACCTGCCTCGCATGGGCCAGCAGGCCTGCTGCAGTGTTCCTTCTTTCTTATATTCTTATGTATGACTAGTTAATGATCCAAGTCATACCGAAACGTCGTCATAAGTTTCATTCTCATATACGTGGTATAACTTCACTGGAAAACCGGAAGAGGAAATATGTAGATAGGAAAGATTTTTTGATAACAACGGGAAGCACAATGTGATAACATCACATTTCGAAGAAAACATTTTAAAATATATACTAAGAAGTATGTGCATTATCAACTACAAAGCGCATATCTGATTCCTCCAAAAAATTTTTTTGTTTTTGTAAGATTTTAAAATGTTTTGTTTTTGTAAGATTTTATTTTAAAATTTGTGGCTGGTTTTACTTCTTTTTTCTTCTTCTATACACTGGTGTTTTTTTTTTTTTTTTTTTTTTGGAAATGAAATATATAGCTGTTATAACCTTCGTGTAGTCGATACCTTGAAGCCAGATTAATCAACCAACCTAAACTCCACTGAGTCACATGACCAACACCAGCGCCACAAAGTTCCACTGAGTCACATGACCAACACCAGCACCACAAAGTTCCACTGAGTCACATGACCAACACCAGCGCCACAAAGTTCCACTGAGTCACATGACCAACACCAGCGCCACAAAGTTCCACTGAGTCACATGACCAACACCAGCACCACAAAGTTCCACTGAGTCACATGACCAACACCAGCACCACAAAGTTCCACTGAGTCACATGACCAACACCAGCGCCACAAAGTTCCACTGAGTCACATGACCAACACCAGCGCCACAAAGTTCCACTGAGTCACATGACCAACACCAGCGCCACAAAGTTCCACTGAGTCACATGACCAACACCAGCACCACAAAGTTCCACTGAGTCACATGACCAACACCAGCACCACAAAGTTCCACTGAGTCACATGACCAACACCAGCGCCACAAAGTTCCACTGAGTCACATGACCAACACCAGCGCCACAAAGTTCCACTGAGTCACATGACCAACACCAGCGCCACAAAGTTCCACTGAGTCACATGACCAACACCAGCGCCACAAAGTTCCACTGAATCACATGACCAACACCAGCGCCACAAAGTTCCACTGAGTCACATGACCAACACCAGCGCCACAAAGTTCCACTGAGTCACATGACCAACACCAGCGCCACAAAGTTCCACTGAGTCACATGACCAACACCAGCACCACAAAGTTCCACTAAATCACATGACCAACACCAGCGCCACAAAGTTCCACTGAGTCACATGACCAACACCAGCGCCACAAAGTTCCACTGAGTCACATGACCAACACCAGCGCCACAAAGTTCCACTGAGTCACATGACCAACACCAGCGCCACAAAGTTCCACTGAGTCACATGACCAACACCAGCGCCACAAAGTTCCACTGAGTCACATGACCAACACCAGCGCCACAAAGTTCCACTGAGTCACATGACCAACACCAGCGCCACAAAGTTCCACTGAGTCACATGACCAACACCAGCGCCACAAAGTTCCACTGAGTCACATGACCAACACCAGCGCCACAAAGTTCCACTGAGTCACATGACCAACACCAGCGCCACAAAGTTCCACTGAGTCACATGACCAACACCAGCGCCACAAAGTTCCACTGAATCACATGACCAACACCAGCGCCACAAAGTTCCACTGAGTCACATGACCAACACCAGCGCCACAAAGTTCCACTGAGTCACATGACCAACACCAGCGCCACAAAGTTCCACTGAGTCACATGACCAACACCAGCGCCACAAAGTTCCACTGAGTCACATGACCAACACCAGCACCACAAAGTTCCACTGAGTCACATGACCAACACCAGCACCACAAAGTTCCACTGAGTCACATGACCAACACCAGCGCCACAAAGTTCCACTGAGTCACATGACCAACACCAGCGCCACAAAGTTCCACTGAGTCACATGACCAACACCAGCGCCACAAAGTTCCACTGAGTCACATGACCAACACCAGCGCCACAAAGTTCCACTGAATCACATGACCAACACCAGCGCCACAAAGTTCCACTGAGTCACATGACCAACACCAGCGCCACAAAGTTCCACTGAGTCACATGACCAACACCAGCGCCACAAAGTTCCACTGAGTCACATGACCAACACCAGCGCCACAAAGTTCCACTGAGTCACATGACCAACACCAGCGCCACAAAGTTCCACTGAGTCACATGACCAACACCAGCGCCACAAAGTTCCACTGAGTCACATGACCAACACCAGCGCCACAAAGTTCCACTGAGTCACATGACCAACACCAGCGCCACAAAGTTCCACTGAGTCACATGACCAACACCAGCGCCACAAAGTTCCACTGAGTCACATGACCAACACCAGCGCCACAAAGTTCCACTGAGTCACATGACCAACACCAGCGCCACAAAGTTCCACTGAATCACATGACCAACACCAGCGCCACAAAGTTCCACTGAGTCACATGACCAACACCAGCGCCACAAAGTTCCACTGAGTCACATGACCAACACCAGCGCCACAAAGTTCCACTGAGTCACATGACCAACACCAGCGCCACAAAGTTCCACTGAGTCACATGACCAACACCAGCACCACAAAGTTCCACTGAGTCACATGACCAACACCAGCACCACAAAGTTCCACTGAGTCACATGACCAACACCAGCGCCACAAAGTTCCACTGAGTCACATGACCAACACCAGCGCCACAAAGTTCCACTGAGTCACATGACCAACACCAGCGCCACAAAGTTCCACTGAGTCACATGACCAACACCAGCGCCACAAAGTTCCACTGAATCACATGACCAACACCAGCGCCACAAAGTTCCACTGAGTCACATGACCAACACCAGCGCCACAAAGTTCCACTGAGTCACATGACCAACACCAGCGCCACAAAGTTCCACTGAGTCACATGACCAACACCAGCGCCACAAAGTTCCACTGAGTCACATGACCAACACCAGCGCCACAAAGTTCCACTGAGTCACATGACCAACACCAGCGCCACAAAGTTCCACTGAGTCACATGACCAACACCAGCGCCACAAAGTTCCACTGAGTCACATGACCAACACCAGCACCACAAAGTTCCACTGAGTCACATGACCAACACCAGCACCACAAAGTTCCACTGAGTCACATGACCAACACCAGCGCCACAAAGTTCCACTGAGTCACATGACCAACACCAGCGCCACAAAGTTCCACTGAGTCACATGACCAACACCAGCGCCACAAAGTTCCACTGAGTCACATGACCAACACCAGCGCCACAAAGTTCCACTGAGTCACATGACCAACACCAGCGCCACAAAGTTCCACTGAATCACATGACCAACACCAGCGCCACAAAGTTCCACTGAGTCACATGACCAACACCAGCGCCACAAAGTTCCACTGAGTCACATGACCAACACCAGCGCCACAAAGTTCCACTGAGTCACATGACCAACACCAGCGCCACAAAGTTCCACTGAGTCACATGACCAACACCAGCGCCACAAAGTTCCACTGAGTCACATGACCAACACCAGCGCCACAAAGTTCCACTGAGTCACATGACCAACACCAGCGCCACAAAGTTCCACTGAGTCACATGACCAACACCAGCACCACAAAGTTCCACTGAGTCACATGACCAACACCAGCACCACAAAGTTCCACTGAGTCACATGACCAACACCAGCACCACAAAGTTCCACTGAGTCACATGACCAACACCAGCGCCACAAAGTTCCACTGAGTCACATGACCAACACCAGCGCCACAAAGTTCCACTGAATCACATGACCAACACCAGCGCCACAAAGTTCCACTGAGTCACATGACCAACACCAGCTCCACAAAGTTCCACTGAGTCACATGACCAACACCAGCGCCACAAAGTTCCACTGAGTCACATGACCAACACCAGCGCCACAAAGTTCCACTGAGTCACATGACCAACACCAGCACCACAAAGTTCCACTGAGTCACATGACCAACACCAGCACCACAAAGTTCCACTGAGTCACATGACCAACACCAGCACCACAAAGTTCCACTGAGTCACATGACCAACACCAGCGCCACAAAGTTCCACTGAGTCACATGACCAACACCAGCGCCACAAAGTTCCACTGAGTCACATGACCAACACCAGCGCCACAAAGTTCCACTGAGTCACATGACCAACACCAGCGCCACAAAGTTCCACTGAGTCACATGACCAACACCAGCGCCACAAAGTTCCACTGAGTCACATGACCAACACTAGCGCCACAAAGTTCCACTGAGTCACATGACCAACACCAGCGCCACAAAGTTCCACTGAGTCACATGACCAACACCAGCGCCACAAAGTTCCACTGAGTCACATGACCAACACTAGCGCCACAAAGCTCCACTATAAATTTTCCTGTTTATCCACAGACAAAATACCACCGCAGTGAGACATCACAGTGCAATTATTTCCCAATTGCTTCCGTTAACCTTCATAGCTGTCTTCAAGGGAACGGGAGCCTCGATGCTGGTGACGGGCTCTTGATCCATTGATTTTAAGCTACCCTCTCCTAAACTGAATGAATCTGATTGCTCCCATTATCCAGGTGTTGTATGACCCTTACGAGTTCAGGGCTTCATTTTAATAACAATCATAATAATACAATTATTATTATTATTATTATTATTATTATTATTATTATTATTATTATTATTATTATTATTATTATTATTATTATTATTATTACAATACACTAAGACCGAAAAATTGAAACCTACCAATGATGTACAGAATCCAATAGTTCTTTCTTTATGTTAGTAAAGCCGCAGATTTGAACTTACACAATGAAAGATCACTCTGAACCTTCCTCTAAGTAAGACACTCCAGCAGTAAAAGTTTGAAGCCAATCAGAAAAGGAATTCTAAAGTAACTGCATGTATATCAGTAAAAAAATGTTTAGTGGACAATTGGAAAATTGAGACCTGTGTGTGTAATGCAATACCCGTGTTAGTAAATTTTCATAATTGTACCAACACAGCCTAAACTTAGGGGTTATCATCATTATAAGATATATCAGCTATTAATTATTCAAACCGTTCAGAGGTGGCACACTCAAAATATTTCACATGAAATCATTGTCTTAAAACTAATATTGACAAACTGGCACTCATACACTTCAATAACCATCCCAACCTTACTTGAAGTAGGATATACAACTGTTAAACTTTTTTAAGTTATCAAGTGACAGAAGGGCACCTGCACTTGCGGTGGAAATTTGAAGACGATCAGATAAGGCGTTCTCAAGGTATAAATGAAAACCTTTAATGAAGGAACAAACGAAAACTTAAAAATAAGCACTGAAAGGTACCCCTTCGGAGATACTAAATAATAAAAAAAAATAATTACCGGGTGAATTTCTGGTCGGTCAGCAATCCGAAAAGTGTATCCGAGCATTCCACAAGCCCAACTGCCTCTACTTTAATGTACTTCAAATTCTAAAGCACCAAGGGTGAATGGTAGTACATTAAAACGTTATACTTGTCTTCTGTACACAATTAAGAATAATACCTAAAAGAAAGATTAACGTAGTTTTTGTATATACAGTACTTTAAAATATATGCCTAAAATACTGGTATGGGTATATATATATATATATATATATATATATATATATATATATATATATATATATATATATATATATATATATATAGAGAGAGAGAGAGAGAGAGAGAGAGAGAGAGAGAGATACATTGTTGATATAAAGGTGGCATATAAGGTCCATGTTGTTACGTGTGTATCACCGATAATAAGGCGAAAATCTCACCCAGCTGGAGTTTACCTGGAGAGAGTTCCGGGGGTCAACGTCCCCGCGGCCCGGTCTGTGACCAGGCCTTCTGGTGGATCAGAGCCTGATCAACCAGACTGTTACTGCTGGCTGCACGCAAACCAACGTACGAGCCACAGCCCTGTTGGTCAGGAACCGACTTTAGGTGCTTGTCCAGTGCCAGCTTGAAAACTGCCAGTGTTATTACTGTTCTTACTGCTGAACAGCGGTTTAGTGCCGAAGAAGGTAGCGTAGGTAGCAATGATACGGCCGTGGACTAGATTGGCTTTAATCGGGTAGGAGTGAGTACACAACGGGCAGTGTGACCGCAAGCCAGTCCGTGGAGGGGGAGTACTTGTGTACGTCAAGTCGGACGGTCCAGGAGTGAGAGAGGGTGGACTGTGCGTCCCACCGACCTAGGTAGGCCTACAGAGGGCAGCACTGAATGCCGCGAAATATGA
The DNA here is from genome assembly GCF_038502225.1 of Cherax quadricarinatus. Classification (NCBI taxonomy): domain Eukaryota; kingdom Metazoa; phylum Arthropoda; class Malacostraca; order Decapoda; family Parastacidae; genus Cherax; species Cherax quadricarinatus. Next base: position 20,449,229 of record NC_091344.1, read on the forward strand.
ACTAGTCAGAGCAGACGGCTAGGCTGTGTGCTCTGACAGTACAGGCTGTCTACACCAGGGGTCTGTTGGTAATCCTCCTTATATATGCTGGGAGGCAGTTGAACAGTCTCGGGCCCCTGACACTTATTGTATGGTCTCTTAACGTGCTAGTGACACCCCTGCTTTTCATTGGGGGGATGTTGCGTCGTCTGCCAAGTCTTTTGCTTTCGTAGTGAGTGATTTTCGTGTGCAAGTTCGGTACTAGTCCCTCTAGGATTTTCTAGGTGTATATAATCATGTATCTCTCCCGCCTGCGTTCCAGGGAATACAGGTTTAGGAACCTCAAGCGCTCCCAGTAATTGAGGTGTTTTATCTCCGTTATGCGCGCTGTGAAGGTTCCCTGTACATTTTCTAGGTCAGCAATTTCACCTGCCTTGAAAGGTGCTGTTAGTGTGCAGCAATATTCCAGCCTAGATAGAACAAAGTGACCTGAAGAGTGTCATCATGGGCTTGGCATCCCTAGTTTTGAAGGTTCTCATTATCCATCCTGTCATTTTTATAGCAGATGCGATTGATACAATGTTATGGTCCTTGAAGGTGAGATCCTCCGACATGATCACTCCCAGGTCTTTGACGTTGGTGTTTCGCTCTATTTTGTGGCCAGAATTTGTTTTGTACTCTGATGAAGATTTAATTTCCTCGTGTTTACCATATCTGAGTAATTGAAATTTCTCATCGTTGAACTTCATATTGTTTTCTGCAGCCCACTGAAAGATTTGGTTGATGTCCGCCTGGAGCCTTGCAGTGTCTGCAATGGAAGACACTGTCATGCAGATTCGGGTGTCATCTGCAAAGGAAGACACGGTGCTATGGCTGACATCCTTGTCTATGTCAGATATGAGGATGAGGAACAAGATGGGAGCGAGTACTGTGCCTTGTGGAACAGAGCTTTTCACCGTAGCTGCCTCGGACTTTACTCTGTTGACTACTACTCTCTGTGTTCTGTTAGTGAGGAAATTATAGATCCATCGACCGACTTTTCCTATTATTCCTTTAGCACGCATTTTGTGCGCTATTACGCCATGGTCACACTTGTCGAAGGCTTTTGCAAAGTCTGTATATATTACATCTGCATTCTTTTTGTCTTCTAGTGCATCTAGGACCTTGTCGTAGTGATCCAATAGTTGAGACAGACAGGAGCGACCTGTTCTAAACCCATGTTGCCCTGGGTTGTGTAACTGATGGGTTTCTAGATGGGTGGTGATCTTGCTTCTTAGGACCCTTTCAAAGATTTTTATGATATGGGATGTCAGTGCTATCGGTCTGTAGTTCTTTGCTGTTGCTTTACTGCCCCCTTTGTGGAGTGGGGCTATGTTTGTTGTTTTTAGTAACTGTGGGACGACCCCCGTGTCCAGCTCCTCAGAGCTGGGGCGTGTGCCCAAAATACAGCAGGCATTACCCCTTTGAACAGCCGCACTGAGCCGCTGGAACAGAAAACTAGCTGCCCTGGGATCCCTAGTTACCCTGATGAGTCTTTTTCCCAGCTCCTTAAGGAATTTAGATGCACTGTTTCCCCATGAGCCAAGGGTCTCTGAGCCTATGGGAACAAACATATAATGATGGGCAAGTTCTCCATGTTTTCTAGACTTTTGGGACTCCCTGAAGCTGGTAGCTGCCCCTCCTTCCTCCCTGGTGTATTGGAGATAGGTATCAGCCAAGGTAGATGCACATGTATAGTCCCACACCACCTGCTTCCCATCTGTCCAGGCTTGAAGGGTGATACCGTCTGGACGCTTCTGGCTGCCATCAGATCGGCATAGCTGGGGTGGCTCCCTTACTGCTGGGCATCCAGCTGTTGTGAGGCTCCTCTTGATGTTATTAACCTCCTCATGTCTTGCAATCTTTCTCTCGGATTTACGGCACACGAGACCATGGTACCCGAATCGGTCTGCTGCTATATATATATATATATATATATATATATATATATATATATATATATATATATATATATATATATATACCAGGTGCCTGTCAATCCCAAATCTTACCTACTTTCTGAGATGCTCCCCAGCCTTCAGCAGTCGAAAACTCAAGGAATATGACTCTCTCCTAAAGACCATGCTAGAGAGTGTATTGAATCTTTCCCTTGAAGATGGACAGTGATTGCAAGCATCACTTCCGGTCAGGCTTGGGAGGCTAGGAGTACGCAAATCCTCCCAGATTGCTCAACCAGCTTTCCTATCCTCTTCCATAGCATCAAACGAGTTGATAAGACAAATTCTTCCTGATAACCTCAGTGACTCAGCAGGAATTCAGGACTCTAGCTATGCCAGTGCCATCACTGAATGGGAGACTCTTGCTGCTCCAGCACCAAACCCCAGTGCAGCACTGGCTCACAGTCAAGCTGGGATGGCCCGATTGCTGAAAAGGTGTTTGCCAACATGCTCAGGGCTGCAACATCAGATAGGGAGACTGCCCGTCTCCAGGCTGTGAGTGCACCTCACTCCGGGGACTTCCTCCAAACAGTTCCCATATCGGCAATGGGAACGCGACTCGACCCTAAGACCCTCCGTATTGCAGTGGCTCTGCGCCTTGCTGCCCCAATTCACACAGAATATATGTGTATTTCGGTGAAGCGCAAGCAGACCAATACGGTCTACATGGTCTTAACTGTTCCAAAACCAAGGGCTGGCATGCAAGACACAACGAGGTCAACGACATCATAAAGAGAACCCTTGCTACAGCTGGATGCCCAGCCGAGAGGGAGCCCTGATCACTAGCAGCCAACAATACCCACAATCCAGCAAACCGCCCCGACGGGATCACCATCTATCCTTGGAAGAATGGCAAGCTCTTAGCATGGGACTATACCAGTGTGTCCACACTGGCTGACACCTACATCCATCACAGTGTTGGGCGACAGGGAGGAGCTGCTGACTACAGGGAGGAGTACAAGATCAGCAAGTACAGGGACATAAGCCAACAGTATCAATTTGTCCCAGTGGGATCAGAGACCTTGGGATCATGGGGAAAAAATGCCACACGTTTCCTCCAAGAATTGGGTTCCAGACTCATCGACACCACCAGGGACCCAAGGGCAGCCACTTTCATGTTCCAGCGCCTCAGCGTAGCCATCCAAAGGGGAAATGCTTGCTGCACACTTGGCTCGCGTCCGGCTTCAGAGGAGCTGGAGGAAATTCATGATTTTTAATACATTGTACCATTGTATTCATGTTTGTGTTTTTCTGCACATGTATTCTGTTTATCAATATATATATATATATTATATATATATATATATTATATATATTATATATATATATATATATATATATATATAATATATATTTTTTTTTTTTCAACAAGTCGGCCGTCTCCCACCGAGGCAGGGTGACCCAAAAAAGAAAGAAAATCCCCAAAAAGAAAAATACTTTCATCATCATTCAACACTTTCACCACACTCGCACATTATCACTGTTTTTGCAGAGGTGCTCAGAATACAACAGTCTAGAAGCATACACATATAAAGATACACAACATATCCCTCCAAACTGCCAATATCCCAAACCCCTCCTTTAAAGTGCATGCATTGTACTTCCCATTTCCAGGACTCAAGTCCGACTATATGAAAATAACCGGTTTCCCTGAATCCCTTCACTAAATATTACCCTGCTCACACTCCAACAGATCGTCAGGTCCCAAGTACCATTCGTCTCCATTCACTCCTATCTATAATATATATATATATATATATATATATATATATATATATATATATATATATATATATATATATATATATATATATATATATATATATATATATATATATATATATATATATATATATATATATATATATATATATATATATATATATTATACATTAACAGGGACTCCAGTGTCAGTAAGTAACATTGACTTTACAGGCTTATCCTAAGTTATTCTAAGTTATCCTTAGCTAAACTGAACAATATAGTACTTCTTACGTACCTATAACACGTATGCCTTCAACACTATTGTATTTGTATGCTACGTACCCAAAAACTGAATAAAAACTTGCCACATCTCGGTGTACACTGAGATGTGGCATGCCTCACTTTACTACCTCACAACCTCACCTTCCTCCCCTCCTCGAGGCTGCCACATGCACGCCAAGGACAGCAGCTCCAGCTATGTTGGAATGAAACCTCAGAAACCCCCATAGCCTTAAGCAATGGAATACTTAACGATATCCTCATTATCCTGTTGTAAGTTTCCCATCTCTGGCTGACAGATTTTAACAACTTGTATGAATAGAATAGGGCAGCAGTACACCTTTGTTATCAGTTTTGCTACCAAAAAAAAATCATTCACTACCTACACTAAACAAGTGACTGATTCAGTTAACTGTGTCTATGTAATCTGCTTATTCTTCACCCAGACTCAAGCTTTTAATAGTTCCTTTTCATTTGTAAACAGTAACAGTGCTTAATATGTACATACCTGGAGTGTACCTGGAGAGGGTATGCTCCAGGTATACTCCAGGTATACTTCAACGCCCCCGCGGCCCGGTCTGAGAGAAAGCCTCGTGGTGAATCAGGGTCTGATCAACCGGGCTGTTACTGCTGGTCGCAGCCTACAATACATTATACAGTTCAGTATTTATTTTAAATGTTAATGTTGATCACTACAAGAAAGGTGCCTTGATGTCGGTGAGGGGAAGTTCTTGATCCAGGTCGGTAATTTGAAGCTGATCGTAAGTAAGTAAGTAAGTAAGTAAGTAAGTTTATTCAGGTATACACATATACAGTTACATAGAATTATCATACATAGCAGCATATGTGTAGAGAACCTAGGATAACCCAAAAAAGTCAGACAGAGTGACTTATTTCCATTGGGGTCCTTTTTATTTCCACATTATCAAAATATATCTCAATAGTGACAAAAATTCAGAGTTTCAGCAGTGATGTAGACTATAGACCTATTTGTCACTGGTAAAGCCTATTAGGTAGATTCACGAATAGTTCAGTTTTTTTACCGACCACAATTTTTTCGCTTCTAGAGAAAGACCAAATTTGTTGCCTACTGACTGCACTGAACCTGGATTAAACAACAACAAAAAAAAAAAACTGTTTTTTGATTATTAACCCGGGAGGGTTAATGAACTAGGATAACCCAAGAAAGACAAACAATGTAGTGCATTGTCCTTGGGGGGTCCTAAGAATCCTCCAAGGATGCGACTCACATTCATTTATTTACTTTACGGGCAGAAAGTTTTAATTAATCAGGAGACCTGTCATTTCGGAAAGTAATTCTTGTTATTGTAGGAAAAGGCAGAGACATATTTGCAGAGGGAAAACTACTCGAGGTTTGTCTATTTACAATCTGGATCCTTAAGGACTATAAACAGCCGAACAATGCGGATATACACCAACTTTTGTTAATAATGTCAAGAATACTCGAACGCTTACAAAATTAAACATTTCGATCCACAACACTGTAGACTGACACTTATCATGGTCAGTTATGTTTAATACACTTGTAACAGACACTTCAACACTGATATGAATGGTAAACACTTGCAGTTGCAACACTTGTTATAATACAACTAGATGAAAGCTCTTCCACTCTGGTGGCCTTGGAATATTAGTAGACAGGCATTTTAATCTGTAATTATCTTCTGAAAGCAAGTAAACTTTTAAATGTAAACTTTAATACGGTTTGTGGATTCTTATTACAATATATTTTGTAAGTGTGAGTTTAGAAACGTTTATAGTAATACATGCAATGATTGTTTTTGCCTCTATATAATAAATTTTCCCAGAGAAGCATCAAAGAAAACGATTCTTAGTTGCTATTTTCTCTAGCTCGTTGAGGCGAAACATTTATAAAAAGTGACTATTGTCTTTCGCGCATTAAGTTATTGAATTATGAGGATAAAAAGTAGTGATAGACGTTAATCACTTGATGAAAAATTTTGGAAGTTTACTTTAATCATTATTTTAGGAAGTGAAATATATTTGCTAGGTATCGTGCCATTACATTGTAACTATGTAACACAAGGGCCCTAATGAATTTTTTATTATTGATATTAAAAAGTTAGCGCTAGACCCATATGGATTATACAGTGCTGTCGTGTGGTAATGTGTAAGGGTAGGTGTTAGTAAAGCTAGGATTAGTGCAGGTGCAAAATTAATGTCAGACTTAGTGCAATAGTTTCTGTTGAAAATCCAAAGAGTGAACTGACGTTAAAGGCTGGACTTTGGGCAAGATCAATTAGAGGACCACGTCTTAATGTTGAACATATCACAATTAATTCTTCGTGTTCTTTGATAAGATAATCTGTTAAGATATGGTGAGTCTAAAGCTTGGTTTGGCAGTATTCATAGAAAGTTACTGTGCCTCTCCAGGTGGTAGCCATGTGTGAGTTGTGCGTCTGATCTGTCATCGTGAGACCATGGTTTCCTCACACCCCACAGTGATGGAAAGATGCCCAGAAATCTAATTGTGGTTTGACGAAAAATAATTGGTTGTGTTAATGTTGTTGCGAACGACTTCAGTTGTTGAAAGAATACTGGAAAATAATAATAAAAATAATCTTTATTTTTACTAGTACATGTACAATGTATAGAAGCCTAGCTGACATCAGTGACATACTACTACTATACAGAAAGTCCCTAACACAGTGCAGAATATTTCGGGCAAATTAGGTCAGTTTTATCCCCAGGATGAGATCCACACCAGTCGACTAACACCCAGGTACCTCTTTTACTGCTAGTTGAACAGAGACAGTAGGTGTCTTGAGGAAACAAGTCCTAATTTCCCACCCGTACCGGGGATCAAACCACGGACTTCAACATGTGAGCTGAATGCACTAATAATAGAAAGGTAGGTTGTGAACAGCAGATCGAGAGACTGAGTCAGCTCATTCATTGCCATGAGTATGAGTGCATCCAGAGATCCAGCTGATAACGATTGCTTTTGTGCTTGCATATGCGACATAACTATTTTATGTACGAAATACAACGAGATGTGCTGATAGGTAAGACATATGCAACAGTTAGGTATCTTTATTTCGAAACGTTTCGCCTACACAATAGGCTTCTTCAGTCGAGTACAGAAAAGTTGATAGAAGCAGAAGATACTTGAGGACGATGTAATCAGTCCATCACCCTTGAAGTTTTGAGGTGGTCAGTCCCTCAGTCTGGAGAAGAGTATTGTTCCATAGTCTGAAACAATATTGTTTCAGACTATGGAACAATACTCTTCTCCAGGCTGAGGGGCTGACCACCTCAAAACTTCAAGGGTGATGGACTGATTACATCGTCTTCAAGTATCTTCTGCTTCTATCAACTTTTCTGTACTCGACTGAAGAAGCCTATTGTGTAGGCGAAACGTTTCGAAATAAAGATACCTAACTGTTGCATGTGTCTTACCTAACAACCTGACGGTATTTTATACCATTTTAATGTTCAAAGAGATGTGCTGAGTCGAACTTCTGGATAGTTTGAAGAGGTGGCTTTGCTACAAAATATGTGATAGTAGTGAGTATTGCATACAACTGCCGTGAAATGTTAGCCCACTTTAGTAAATGTTCCTGAATTATTCTATCTTTCATATTAGCTTATTCCATTTGAGTATTTGGAACCGTCGGTGTACATTGCCATAGAATTGAAAATTTTAAAAGAAGAGATAGTAAGAGCTCACAGTGGAGATGTGAGCCTTCGGGTATGAAAGGGGAAGGAACACCTAAATCATCGGAACTTCTCAAGACGGGAGGGAAAAGTATGGTACGGGGTGGACCCAAAGGGAAGGTAAATGATGACGTTGCCAGATAACGAACGCGGAGATTATAAGGCCACAATACAGGCATTTGTAATTTTTCTATACGCAAAAGGATCGTGAAATATATTTAGGGGAAAGCGCCAAATCCCTTGATGTCATATCATACAGCGCCTAGAAACTGGGAAGCAAAGTCGATACAAGAAGAGAAGGACAAGTCCAATTTCCCGGATCAAAAGCATATTTGTTAGTAAAAGATATATGCTTGCATCTCGAGAAGATTGTAAAGCAGCTAAATATAAGCGTAATCCTTGATGATGCTCAAATTATTAGAAGTTGTCGAGGAAGCTGAGGAATACACTTGGTCTTCATAGTCTAGCTCAGGCAACAATAGGGCTGAGTGACGGTGAAGAAGGGTTTGTATCGGATTCCCAAGAAAACAAGGGCTGAAATTAAATAGGTTCAGCTGACTTAAGGGTACTTTTCAGTAAGGTGATAAGAGACTTTCATGATATTCCACAAAGAAAAGGCTAGGAAATTTAACCATAATACGCACTGGAATAGGGGAACCACAGATGTATAAAACAGCCTGTGGGATAATAGGGCTTCTTGCGAAGGTAACAAAATTTGGAACCACGTAAAGTCAGTTGGTAGCACGATTAATAGCATATTGGAGAGTGGTTGCTATGAACCAACAAACCAGGTCTACACAAGTGATGGTAAAGTCGTCAGCATATAAGGATGAACAGATACCTGGTGGAAGAACCAAGACAAGTCCGCTGACAGCCACCAGGAACAGAGTAGTACTGACGACGCAGCCTTGCGGTACGCTGTCGACTTGAAAATGTTAGTATTTTATTTATTTATTTTATTTTTATTTATTTTATGTCTTTTCAAACAGTACATTGAGATTTATATTTACAATAGTGGGTTGCAATGCAAAGAGAGCCTCTATTATGCCTTGGCATTAGGGGCCAACTTAACATTATTGGCTTACAGACTACTTAACACTAAGGATTTTATCAGAGTTGTACAGTGGGACAGTAATTATTTCATAGTTGAACAGTAGATTATTAATTATAAGTGAATTAAATTTGTATAAGAAAAATGATATATTCTTATAGTCTAGAATGCTTATTTGTGGAAAACAATGGTTCAATTATATTCCTGTCAACAATGGATAAAAGGTTCAAAGTGATTGTTCAGTTAATGATGTGGGAGTACATAGGTGAGTAAGTGTGTACTGAGTATTTAGCATTTAGTCTAGAGTGATTAAGTGGCTTTTGAGAAGAGTCTTAAACTGATTTTCAGACTGGGTTACTTTAATATCTATTGGTAATGAATTCCATATTTTAGGGCCCTTTATGTGCATAGAGTTTTTACACAGTGTGATAAGGACACGAGGTATATCAAAAAGAGATGTGTCTTGTGTTGTGGTCATGTGTCCTGTTTAAGTTGGCGAGGAGAAGTTTGAGTGGAGGGTTTATATTTGCGTGTATTGTTATGTGTATGTAGTAGGTACATGAATAAGTATGGATATTCTTAATGGTGAGCAGATTCAGACTTTTGAAAATTGGAGTGTGCTGGCGGGAGTGGGAATTCGTTATCATTCTTACTGCTGCCTTTTGCTGGGTTATGAGGGGTTTTAGGTGATTGAATGTTGTTGATCCCCATGCACAAATTCCATATGTAAGATAAGGGTATATGAGTATATGGTACAGTGCTAGGAGAGCTGATTGTGGAACGTAGTACCTTATCTTTGATAGTATGCCTACAGTCTTGGAGATTTTCTTGGTGATTTGTTGTATGTGTCCGGAACTTAAGGCTACTGTCAAGGTGGATACCTAGGAATTTTCCCTCTGTGAGTCTTGTGACTGATGATCCATTTAGCGTTATGTTAATCGGATCATTTGCAGCTTTATTTCCAAATTGAATGAAATAGGTTTTATCAGTACGTAAGTTTATTCAGTTATAGGTACACATAAATAGTTACATAAATTATCATACATAGCAGCATATGTGTAGATTACCTAGGATAACCCAAAAAATCAAATTGACTTTTATTCCATTGGGGTACTTGTAATATCTTATTTAAACTTTCAAAGTTAAAACAGCTAAGAAACTCAACTATATGAAAAGCGGCTACAATAAAGAGATATACTAGGAATAAGGTAAACTGAGTTATTTACATTAGAGAGCAGATTAGATCGCAGTAACAGGTACATGTATGTTAGTTATACAAGAAATCACTCTCTTCCCTCTCTGTCGCTACATTCATTAGATACCTTTTGGCTCTCTTCCTGAACCGGCTCCTGCTATGACAGGCTTTGACCTGTGCAGGCAGTCCTAGTAGCTAGGAGAAACCCAACAGACTTATGGTAAGTCTCCTAGTCAACACCTGCTGCCCTTGATTTCACTTTGCATTAAAATGATACTTAGAAGTTAGTTGACTGTTGTGGGTCGCATGTTAGGGGAGAGAACTTAAAGGACTCCTAATTAGTTTTCCCTTTCATTACTCAAATCATACCCATATTGTGGGTGGCAGATAAAAAAAAATACAAAGGCACAATCGGTCCAAGGACCAGTCCTCCAGGGTTTTATAACTCGAAGAAAATATTCTTATACCACCTGTTCCTCCATGCTCTAGTATCACCTTCAATGTAGACTCCATGACCTTTAACTGAAACCAACCTATTGCACCACCTATGGTTTCCGTTCCATGTTTGCACTAACCCTCCTCTCTAACTCCTTCCAACGCAGAGCTGTAATACCTACACGGGTTCAGTGTCTGTACTTTTATTAAAATAATAACTTCCATATAAGAATAATAATCCTCATTCCATACCATACCTATATAGTTCCTTTATCCCGGTAGGTGAGAGTCATCCTAGGCCTGCATCCAAAAGAACATGTAGACCAGCAGGAATTCCGACTACAGGATATGCTGAATGTTGAAGACAGAGTAAAGCAGCTGAAGTTAAATCATGTTTATGAACTAACTCACAAGCATGACTCACGAAATCGTCGCGAGTTCTAATCCTACCCGTGGTATGGTTTGCTCACAAGCAGTGTCCGGAATATCTTACTGCGAATTTTGTCAAGGTTAGGAACCCAAAGCAGTATGGTACCTGGAGGTTATTCCGGGGATCAACGCCCCCGCGGCCCGGTCCATGACCAGGCCTCCCAATGGATCAGGGCCTGATCAACTAGGCTGTTACTGCTGGCCACACGCAGTCCAACGTACGAGCCACAGCCCGGCTGATCCGGCACTGACTTTAGGTATCTGTCCAGCTCTCTCTTGAAGGCAGCCAGGGGCTTATTGGCAATTCCCCTAATGCTTGATGGGAGGCTGTTGAACAATTTTGGGCCCCTGACACTTATGGTGTTTTCCCTTAGTGTACCAATGGCACCCCTACTTTTTATTGGGGGCATTTTGCATCGCCTGCCCAGTCTTTTACTTTCGTAGGGAGTGATTTCTGTGTGCAGATTTGGGACCATTCCTTCCAAGATTTTCCAAGTGTAGATTATGATATATCTCTCCCTCCTGCGTTCCAACGAGTACAAGTCAAGTGTTTCCAAGCGTTCCCAGTAGTTAAGGTGCTTGACAGAAGTTATACGTGCAGTAAAGGATCTCTGTACACTCTCTAGATCTGCGATTTCACCTGCTTTGAATGGAGATGTTAATGTACAGCAGTATTCCAGCCTAGAGAGAACAAGTGATTTGAAAAGGATCATCACTGGCTTGGCATCTCTCGTTTTGAAAGTTCTCATTATCCATCCTATCATTTTCTTTGCACGTGCGATCGTGGCACTGTTGTGATCCTTGAAAGTGAGATCCTCAGACATGACTACTCCCAGGTCCCTTACATTATTTTTCCGCTCTATTGTATGGCCGGAGTCAGTAGTATACTCTGTTCTAGTTATTATCTCCTCCAGTTTTCCATAACGGAGTAGTTGGAATTTGTCTTCATTGAACATCATATTGTTTACCGTTGCCCACTGGAAAACTTTGTTTATATCTTCTTGGAGGTTAAATCGGAGACTGCCACAGTGAAGAGCTGTTCCACAAGGCACAGTACTCGCCCCCATCTTATTCCTTATCCTCATATCAGACATAGACAGAGATATACACCACAGCACCGTATCATCCTTTGCGGATGATACTAGGATCTGCATGAGGTTGTCATCTGCTGAGGACGCGGTTAACTCTGTTGACCACTACTCTTTGTGTTCGATTTGTTAGGAAGTTGAAGATCCATCTCCCCACTTTCCCAGTTATTCATTTAGCACGTATTTTATGGGCTATTACGCCATGATCGCATTTGTCAAATGCTTTTGCAAAGTCTGTGTATATTACATCTGCATTCTGATTTTCTTCCAGTGCATCCAAGGCCATGTCATAGTGATCCAGTAGTTGTGAGAGGCAGAAGCGACCTGCCCTGAACCCATGTTGCCCTGGATTGTGCAGATTTTGGGAATCCAGGTGATTTGCAATCCTGCTTCTTAGCACTCTTTCAAAGATTTTTATGATGTGGGTACTAGGTACTAGGGAAAGTGAACACAATTTTGTAGTACCTACAGTAGGTGGTTTGGCCTCAAACATCTTTTATTATACAGCTTTAAAGGAGTGGAACGTATTTCCTGAGCATGTCGTAAGTCAGTCTTAGCATGAACCAGTTTAGAGAAAGTTAAAAGGTTCCTAATGAATGTAGCTACAGAAAAGGAGGAGAGTGATTTCTTATATAGTTAACATTCGTGTACATATTATAATAAGCCGATTTTTCTCTATTTAATGTTCCTGTATATAACTCAGTTCACTTTATTCTTATTGTACCTCTTTTTGTTGTAACTAATTTTCACGCAGGTGAGTTAGTTGTTTTAATTTTTAAGGTTATAAGAAAGGAGGAACACTGCAGCAGGCCTGTTGGCCCATACTAGGCAGGTCCTTTATAATCATGACCGATTGCTACTGTATCTCATAGCTAGGTTTTTGATAATAAGATGTTACAAAAACCCCAATGGAAATAAGTTGCCTCGTCTGACTTTTTAAGGTTATCCTAGGTAATTTACACATATGTTACTATGTACGATAATTGTAATCATCTAAATTTGCGTAACTGTACCTAAATAAACATACTCACCCATTGACAGTCTAATTTTGTGACCTTCTTTCGACTGTCAGAAATGTGAGCTAACGTAGCCTCATCCTTCTATTGTGTCATGAGTATGGCTCTTGCTTCAAGGAATTGCTGCTACCTTCCCCTACCACCACTGATAAACCTAGTTATCTCTCATTCCCCAGGCGCTGTATAAAACGGGTTTAGAGCATCCTGGTGAATATTACCTGGAGAGTTTACCTGGAGAGAGTTCCGGGGGTCAACGCCCCCGTGGCCCGGTCTGTGACCAGGCCTCCTGGTGGATCAGAGCCTGATCAACCAGGTTATTGCTGCTGGCTGCACACAAACCAACGTACGAGCCACAGCCCGGCTGGTCAGGAACCGACTTTAGGTGCTTGTTCAGTGCCAGCTTGAAGACTGCCAGGGGTCTGTTGGTAATCCCCCTTATGTATGCTGGGAGGCAGTTGATATCTCAGTATTCCATAATCCCACTCCCTTGTGCATCAGTACACGCGCTTGGAATAGTGCAGAGTGCGACCTAAGTTGATAATGCAGTTAAATATTGACAATGAATAATTTAAGGGAATCGGAAAAGGCATTCACAAGTCAGCCAAAATCTAATTCAAACCTTTCAGAGACACTTGTTCCAAAATACACAAGCACATTAAACTTGAAGCTGCTTAGGAGTTGTATTATCAAGTTATGAACATGGAAGGGTTGAAGCTAATCAGATGGGACATTCAGAAATTATCACATGAAAAGCGATAATTACTTCACAGAAACCAATTTACACATAATTTACAAAGCCTTATATCAAAAGTTTAAAGCCGACCAGAAAATGCATTTTCCAGTTACTGCGCAAAATTCAACAAAATTTGTATCTACATAGTCAAAACCCATGAAGCGTTGGATTCATTTAATACGATGCATCAGCTATTAAGACTGATGCCGCTCACAATTCTTATATTTTAATCAAGAGTATTACGAACACAGGTGTGGGCTTGTGGCCTGCCCACCTGTTTCATAACTGTCAGTATAATAAATTAGATATCAATGTAGAACTGAGCAAAAGACATCAGAGAGTAAATACTTAAAATATTTTCCTTCACTGAATAAACGTGACATATGTACAGTACGGCATTTGCAATATGTACAGGATGACAAATTTGAAAGCAAAAGATATTACCCATTAAGTTTAGTTAGCGTGTAGGCAAATATACTGTAGTAACAATAAAAAAATGGAATCGTTCGAATTTGTGCAATAACTTGAAAATAAATCCCCTGATCAAGTTCAGATATTCACTGACTAGTGTCATAAATATGAATATGCTTGTGTGGCACAAAATGGCCCTGCTAGTATGCCATAGGTGTGGCCACACTGGTGTTTAGTGTGGCCCTACTAGTGTGTCAAATGTGGCTATGCTAATTCGTCGCTATTGTGGCTCTGTTAGCGTGTCAGAAGTGTGACCATGCTAGGGTGTAGCAAGTGAGGCCAAAATAGTGTCATAAATGGCTATGATAGTGTCACAAGCGTCTCCACACTTATGTCATTAGACTGGCCCTGCCAGTGTCATAGATGTGGCCATGCTAGTGTTAAGTGTGGCCATGCAGGTGTCATAATTGTGGTCACTAGTGTTATATGTGTGGCTATACGAGTGTCATGAGTGTGGCCACTATTGTGTCAAGTGTGACCATACTAGTGTCATGAATGTGGGCATGTTAGTGTCAAAAGTGTGGTAATTTTAGAATGTTAGAAGTGTCGTCACGCTAGCGTGTGAGAAGTGTGGCTACATTAGTGACAAGCGTGGCCACGTGTCACAAATGTGGCCACACTAGTGTCAAGTGTGGCCACTACTGTTAGAACTGTGGCCATACTAGTGTCATGAATGTGGCCACACCAGCGACTTAAGTGTGGCCACATTAGTGTCATAAGTGTGAACACATTCGTGTCATAAGTGTGAACACATTCGTGTCATAAGTGTGGCCACTAGTGTCAGATCTGCAACCATACTAGTGTCATGAGTATGGCCACACCCGTGACCTATGTGTGACCACACCAGTGTCACAAGTGTGACCGCTAGTGTTAGAATTGTGACCATACTAGTGTGGCATGAGTATGGCCACACCAGTGACCTAAGTGTGGCCACACTAGTGTGTCATAAGTGTGGCCCGGGGTAGATTTCATTGATATCTGCATCAACTAGGTTACTATGTAGGATTTTTTCCTTCACCATAATTTACGCTCCACTCCAAGAATAACTCCTGCCAGCTCTCGAAAGCCATCGTAAGCCACGTAGAAAGAATACAAAAATAGGTTGTGCTCAAAAAGGCAGGGAAACAAAATCAAAATAATAGTTTTTGAAGTGAAATAAAGAGTGACTTGAAGTGATAGGCTAAAATCCGTGAGCAATGGCCGCGCGTGCGTCAGCTCAGTACAATAAGAGACTTTAGTGAGTGAGGGTGAACTTTGCTTCAGCCTCAGGTAAGTCTTTCCTCCTAGGCTTTTAGTTGTTCCTGTAGGCCTAAACAATCTGTAATTAAGCCGCCATGCATGGCGGTGAGGTGGTATCACTGGGGTGGTTCAAGTTGCATGGGGAATATACCGGCACTTTTACGTAGGAAACCGTAGAAATTTAAGCCTTTTGGGAGATTAAAGTAAACTGACAGTTAAGGTAACGAGATTAAGGGTTACTGATAAGTAATAGTAAGCTGCTAAAGTAAAGACAGAGGGGTAAGAGGAAGATTAACAGCCGTAGTCTTACTCGGGGACTGGACTTCACTAGCAGGGTTGAGGGAGCACAATAATAAAATAAATCACCTGTCCTAAACGTTGTGGTTGTATAGATAATGTGTATGTGTATTTAGGTGATCACATGTAGTAGGGAGGTAAATAAAATGTACACAGCAGTGAGCCTTCACTGTCTACCATATACCTTACTAGTGTTTCTGATTATTGCATTTGTTTACCTATACTTTTTAAGACATAATTTGAATTATACATGTAAATAGTTGTCCAGACATTCATGCATCTGTTCATCAAGCTTGTAAACAGTTAAGAAATATCTACAGTATATATATAATTTGTTGCATTGTAAATGTTCAAGCCTTCGAATTTTGTGGCTAAATAATTTATGCTTATAGAAGGTTTCATTCAAAATCATAACCCCTGAGGGTAAATAACCCAGGATAACCCAAAAAATCCAAGTAATGTGACTTGTTTCCATTGGGGGATCTTATAGGTCCTTCCCCAGGATGAGACCCCACAACAGTCCAATTATAGTGTCTAGGGAAGTCACTTGATTTTCAAAGTCTCCGACATCAGCGAGTTACCCAGGCAGCAGGCACAGTGAATAAGTGAAATGTAACCCCATGTTAACAACTTAATTGAAGTTTATTTTGGGTTGCCTTATGATTAGTTTGCTTGAAATGCATTACATAATTATCGATTTTTGTGCTTACTATCGTATCAAATTATGTATATTGCACTCTTTGTAAGGGTCATGAAAAATAAAAAAAATTAATTTAATTTTAATCATAGTAGTGCTTGCTGTTAATTTTGAAGGTCCTTGATAATGTGAGAAATTACAAAAGTGCTTGGAAGTTAACTATTTTCTAATAGTGGTTGTATTAAAGATCATGAATTTCCTCCAGCTCCTCTGAAGCCGGACCCGAGCCATGTATGCAGCAAGCATTTCCCCTCTGGATGGCCACGTTGAGGCGCTGGAACACACACACACACACACACACACACACACACACACACACACACACACACACACACACACACACACACACACACACACACACACACACACACACACACACACACACACACACACACACAAAATAAATAAATATATATATATATATATATATATATATATATATATATATATATATATATAATATATTTATTTATTTATTTATTTTGTGTGTGTGTGTGTGTTCCAGCACCTCAACGTGGCCATCCAGAGGGGAAATGCTTGCTGCATACTTGGCTCGGGTCCGGCTTCGGAGGAGCTGGAGGAAATTCATCTTTAATACATTATACCATTGTATTCATGTTTGTGTTTTTCTGCAAGTGCCGGTTTATTAATAAATGTTCACATAGAATATCAATTATAGGGGGTGGTAGGAGAAGAAAATATTCAAACAGCTCCGAGGAGAACCTCGAGTTTCCTGAGGTACGGTTATTGTCTTCTCTGAGGATGAGGGTCCCTATTCCAACTATAGAGGTGGTGCCTCCCTATCTATCTCTATCTATCTATCTATCTATATATATATATATATATATATATATATATATATATATATATATATATATATATATATATATATATATATGTATGTATATATATATATATATATATATATATATATATATATATATATATATATATATATATATATATATATATATATATATATATATATATATATATATATATATATATATATATATATATATATATATATATTATATATATATATATATATATATGTATATATATATATATATATATATATATATATATATATATATATATATATATATATATATATTATATTATATATATATATATATATATATATATATATATATATATATATATTATATATATATATATATGCAAAACAACCACTCTTTCAGAGTGGTTGTTTTGCATATTCTGAAATCACCTGTTTACTGTGATCTTATTGCATATATATATATATATATATATATATATATATATATATATATATATATATATATATATATATATATATATATATATATATATATATATATATAATTTCTTTCTTTTCTTTCAACACACTGGCCATATCCCACCAAGGCGGGGTGGCCCAAAAGGAAAAACGAAAGCTTCTCCTTTTACATTTAGTAATATATACAGGAGAAGGGGATACTAGCCCCTTGCTCCAGGCATTTTAGTCGCCTCTTACAACACGCATGGCTTACGGAGGAAGAACTCTGTTCCACTTCCCCAGGGAGGTAAGAGAAAATAAACAAGAACAAGAACTAGTAAGAAAATAGAAGAAAACCCAGAGGGCTATGTGCATATATATATGCTTGTACATGTATGTGTAGTGTGACCTAAGTGTAAGTAGAATGTCTTGCTACTTCTACTTACATTTAGGTCACACTACACATACATGTACAAGCACATATATACACACACCCCTCTGGGTTTTCTTCTATTTTCTTTCTAGTTCTTATTCTTGTTCATTTCCTCTTAGCTCCATGGGGAAGTGGAACAGAATTCTTCCTTCATAAGCCATGCGTGTTGTAAGAGGCGACTAAAATGCCGGGAGCAAGGGGCTCGTAACCTCTTCTCCTGTATATATTACTAAATGTAAAAGGAGAAACTTTAGTTTTTCCTTTTGGGCCACCCCGCCTCAGTGGGATACGGCTGGTGTGTTGAAAGAAAGAAAGAAATGTATATATATATATAATATATATATAAATACATGTATATATACAAATATAAATCTATATAAATTATATATATATATATTATATATATATATTATATATATATATATATTATATATATATAAAATATAATATAATGTACCACCTCTGGAACTGTGCTGGGGACCCTCATCCTTAGAAAAGAATAAACTTCAGGAAAACTCAAGGTTCTTCCCAGAGCTGTTTGAATATTGTCTTCTACCACCCCTAATCTATATTCTAAGTAGATTTTATTAAAAACAAAATGCAATGACAAAAATACAGTAGGGAGTAGAACAACATAGATAACATCTGAGAGCTATACTTGTCCAACTCCCTGGCGGTGAGCCGCATGCCCAGAATGCTGCAGGCATTTTCACTCTGGATCACAACACAGTCTCTGAAAGAGGAAGCTGTCCGCTCTGTGATCCTTGGTTTTTGTGATGAGTTTTTCACCCAGCTCTTTGAGGAACTTTAGAGCGCACTTGCACCATGCTCCAGGGGTCTCCGACCCTACTGGAATGAAGTTATTGCAAGGGGGAAGGCCTTCATATTTGCGGGTCTTCTGGGTCTCTCTGTAACTGGCAGCTCCAACCCTTTCAACCTCAGAGTATGGCAAGTTGGTGTCTGCTTATGTGGTGGTACAGGTGTAGTCCCTGGCAATCTGCTTACCATCCTTCCATGGTAGCACAGTGGCTCCATTAGGACGCTTTTGACTTTCGTCAGACCTCTTTATTTGGGGTTCCCGTTCAACTGGGCAATGGGCTGTGGCAAGACTTCTCTTTATGATGTCATTGACCTCCTCATGTCTAGCATACTTCACTTCGGATGTGACACACGAGACCATGAAGTTCAAATTGATCAGCTCTCGCCCTGCCGCAAATACACCTGTGTTTGGTGAGTATGGGGGTGGCTAGGCAAAGAGCAACACCAGTCTGAATGGCCTGTGGGTTGAGTTGAGTACCCATAGAAGAATTGGGAACAGCTAAAAGGAAATCTCCTGAATGTAGTGCCTTCACCGGTAAGAGACGAGCTTTTTCCTTTCCTGAAGCGTTGGTGAGCATTGCGTTGGTGATTTTTTTCCATGATTGGTTTGTCCCAGTGGGATTGTTTGTGCTCTTTTAGAGGAGCTGGTCTACTGGAGGAGTCTGCAAGGGTGTCCCACCACATAGCTGCTTCAATGAACCTGGGATCTTGAGCTCCTACCACACCTCTCAAGTGTTCGGAGACAACCTCCTTGACTAGTCTACTGGAAGCCAAACACAAGGACGGAAATGCAGGCAAAGCTACCTGCGTTGCCTTGCACACCCCTATACCTCCCAATCGCATTGGGAGAGTTTCCTGATCCCATTGCTGATGTTCCAGTGACAGATTCAGTGCTTTCTTAAAGATTGATCTCAGGAGCGAGTCATATTCGTTGAATGTTGGGTTGTCAAAAGAGGGTGAGCACCTCAGGAAGCGAGTCTTGGCAGAGTAAGACACCTTGTGAGGCAATACAGGGCATCATGGGCATCAAGATCTCTTTTTCTCTCCTCCATTCTCTTCAGGTCATTCAGTTTGTCCTTGAGGACAACCTCTCCTCACTTAACAATGGAGTTTCATTCATAAGACCACGTTGGTAAACGAATTTGTTGCTAAATAAGGAGCATACTATAATGGTAGTGGGTTTGTGTCAGCCATCTTTGATATTGTTTTAATGTCACCTTTGCACCATTTATAACATTTCTAGTAGTACATTTTTCAGTGTTTATACAGTAGTGTACTGTATATTGTAATAAACAGAATAGAGGAAATCAATTCTAATAAACATTCATTGGGCATGCATACTGATCAGAGAGCCCATTGTAAGTCCGGGTCATTGGTAAACGAGTACGTCACTAAATGAGGAGAGGCTATGTGTGTGTGTGTGTGTGTGTGTGTGTGTGTGTGTGTGTACGTACATGTATATCGTACCAAAGAGGTAAAACTGGTTAATTAGCAAGAACTCATTTTTGTACCAAAAAAAAACTTAGAAAACTTACCTAACCTTATTATAACAAGCATAATTTAATATAGCCTAATCCAACTAAATATATTTTAGATAAGTTTACAATAATTTAATAATAAACACAGTGAAATATATTTTTTCGTTAGATACAGAATGATTTTTGCAAAATTATTGCATACACAAATTTTCACTTGCCTAATTTGGCACGAAGAGCATTGCTGTTTAAGCCAAAATCACAAGTTTTGCCTATTTGGCACAACTTGTATTTAAAATACACAAACATGCACATGCAGTTATGCAGTCTTGCTTATCTCTGCTATCTTTAGTCTTGTTATGCAGATGTGAAATACCAGTAGAGTACAGTGGACCCCCGCTTAACGATCACCTCCAAATGCGACCAATTATGTAAGTGTATTTATGTAAGTGCGTTTGTACGTGTATGTTTGGGGGTCTGAAATGGACTAATCTACTTCACAATATTCCTTATGGGAAAAAATTCGGTCAGTACTGGCACCTGAACATACTACTGGAATGAAAAAAGTTCGTTAACCGGGGGTCCACTGTATTTGCATTTATTTACTGTTAAGATAAGATAAGATAGGATTTCGTTCGGATTTTTAACCCTGGAGGGTTAGCCACCCAGGATAACCCAAGAAAGTCAGTGCGTCATCGAGGACTGCTTAACTTATTTCCATTGGGGTACTCAATCTAGTCCCCCAGTATGTGACCCACACCAGTCAACTAACACCCAGGTACCTATTTGCCGCTTGGTGAACAGGACAATAGGTGTAAGGAAATGTGTCGAAATGTTTCCACCCGCCGGGAATCGAACCCGGGCCCTCCGTGTGTGAAGCAGGAGCTTTAGCCACCAGGCCACCGGGCCTGTTTTCCAGTTCATTCTCTATCTTTAAGGTGAGACAGCTTGACCATTAATGGGAAACAGCTTTTTGAGGAGTATGGTCATTTTTTAACCCTTAAACTGTCCAAACGATGATCAACATTCACGTGTGTAGTGCTCCGACCTTGATTTTCCCCATTTGAAAGCATGTAAAAATAAACGTAGATCTACGTTCGGAGCTTGCCACATGTCAACGCATATCTACACTTGGACAGTTTAAGGGTTAAACTGGCCCTTCGTATGTTTGAAATTTTGAACCGTATATAGTATTTTATATTTATTTTATTTAAATGAATCGATAACCCTTTGGGGTCATTCATCACAAAGGATGATGTAGGTTGTCTTCTGTCTGCTGATTGCCTGCATTAGACAGATTTTGTAAACATATATTGTAACATGACAATACAGCTACCCAGTGAATTTCTATTATTCACTGAAACCCAAACACCAGTGAGGCCAAAGTGATTATGTGTTATACATACTTGCTTTCACCATCAATGAACATATTCATTAATAATACCTAATATCTTCATTTTACTCCTTTGATTTTATAAACGGTTTACTGCAGATGTGGACTAAATTAATTGCAGTAATTGCCTCCTGAACACAGTACAGTATACAAAAACTGCAGCTTCTTTGACGGGTTTTGCAGTCTTGGTCTCTACTATTGTCCCTATAATTTCATGGTCTGTCTTATTTGCAGAATTCAGTTATCCAGTATTTTTACTGATGGGCAACCAGGGAATAGATTCAGTTATCCACATGTTTTATGTGGGCAATGAATATTTGAACAAAATTACAATTATATTTTGCATTTCATCTAGTATACAAATTATAATGCATGTATGTTTATTACAATTATTTAAGAAATACAAATATTTTAGTTAAAAGTAGGGTTATTGTAAGGTGTTTACCTGGAGTTTACCTGGAGAGAGTTCCGGGGGTCAACGCCCCCGCGGCCCGGTCTGTGACCAGGCCTCCTGTGCTGATAATGCACCCACCATGTCTGCACATTTCAGACCTTTGATGTTTGCTGATTTACCTCCTATGTGTTTTCTGAGTGTTGTATATTTTTGAGTTATTAATTGGAAATAACAATTAAGTCTTAAAATTAAAAAAAAATCAAAATTAAAAAATTTATTTCTACATGATACATTCTTTGTACAGAAATGGGTGACACTTGATAATGCATGCAGAAATCCCTTGGTTATGCAGAGCAGTTCAGTCAAGTTTAAGCCTAATTTAAGACTACAAGGTAATAGACATTATACATAGTATGTATGTAACGACATTAAGGATTATGGATTTTATTTCTTTGCATAGTTTACAATGTGTAATTACAATTTTGATTTTCTACGTACAAAGAAAGCCACTATCATGCCAGGGCATTTTGGGCAGACTTATTTATTTATTTAGAAATTTAGCATACAAACAGAGGTACAAAAAATACAGGTAAGAGCAGCATGCCAAAGCCACTTATATGCATAGCATTACAGGCTGGCTTAAAATTAACTTAAGATTAACTAAGCAATGATGAAATCAGTGATAAGACATTATTGTAAACAGATAACTATAAAATACAAATGAGTATTACAAAGACAGGTCATATGGTTGTATGCATTGCTGTTCATTCAGTAGAATGGAGTATTCTGTTAGGTAGTGTATTTAAAAAAAATAACAAAGTTGGGTTTAACATTTGTGTGATATAATTGTGAGTAACATTTAGGATATACAATTTATATGGTTCAGTTATTCAGTATTTATTTGGTTTTGAGTGAGTAAGTGAACTTTGAGAAGAGACTTGAATTTATAAACAGGTAGTGTTTCTTTTATATTTAAAGGTAATGAATTCCAGATTTTAGGGCCTTTTATGTTCATTGAGTTTTTGCATAGCGTGAGATGGACACGAGGAACATCAAAGAGTGATCTGTGCCTTGTGTTATGGTCATGTGTTCTGTTGAGGTTGGCAAGGAGATGTTTGAGGGGAGGGTTAATATCAGAGTTAAGTGTTCTATGTATGTAATAAGTGCAATAATAAGTATGGATGTTTTGTATGGTGAGTAGGTTGAGTGTTTTGAATATTGGTGGAGTGTGCTGCCTGTAGTGAGAATTTGTTATCATTCTAACTGCAGCCTTTTGTTGGGTAATTAGTGGTCTGAGATGGTTAGTTGTTGTTGAGCCCCATGCACAAATTCCATAGGTGAGATAGGGGTAAATAAGAGAATGATAAAGGGCCAGGAGGGCTGACTGTGGAACATAGTACCGTATCTTCGATAGTATGCCTACAGTCTTGGAAATTTTCTTAGAAATTTGTTGTATATGTGTATGAAATTTGAGTCTATTATCGAGGTGGATTCCTAAGAATTTTCCCTGTTAGCTTTGTGATAGGTGATCCGTTTATCGTTATGTTAAGAGGTACATCTGTAGCTCTGTTACCAAACCTAATGCTTAACAGACTGTACGTATATCATAGTTGGTTCGAATTGTACATTTTTTTTATATTTCAACAGAGGTAGTTGGTGGTTTAGGAGTAATTGAATTAACAAGTAATTGATTAAAAAGTTACAGTATTATATTTTGGCTCATTTTACATGATGAGATTGAGGTATGACAATCAAATGTGATTGGTGAATATTGAATGCATGTACATATATGCAAGTAGTTAAAGTATACATGTATCATTGTACATGAAGCTGAGCCTGCAGTGTTTTTTTCCCCCCAGTTGTGCACACATTTCTAAACCAGTAAGCATGATTATCCCTTACAGTGAACCGGTAAACTAGCGGAAGGCCTTGGTCAGATGACCAAAAGCTCCAATGGTATGTCATTGTATGACAAAGACCTGCATCAGGAAACACTTGCTGTTTCCTGACAAACCTTACCTAACCTAACCTTGCAGTATTCACTCAGACTTGGAATTCATTTGCTTCATAATTGTCTTATTTAATCACAGATTTTTACTGAAGGCCATAATAATAATAATTCGGCAAATAGCTTCGATTATTTAAATTTTGTTGCCGTTTTGATTGACATACAATCCTTCAGTTGAAAAACCAAAGGTTTTCAATAAAACTACTCACTCATAGTTTTGATAAAACTAAGTTTAGAGCAATGTTTAAAGAACATTTAAATAACTTGTACATGAAAACTTTCCTGTTATCTGCATTGTCAAGATTGGTAGCACCTCCAGAAACCTAACCCCTTGCAAATTATGGGATTGCATTGTATACATAATTTTGGGGATTTCATTAGTGTTTTAGCTTCCATTGTGGCTCCTTAAAAGAAGCCAGCACTTCAGACAGTCAGTGCCTCATACACCACCACAGTCAGCACCACAGACAACACAACAGTCAGCTCTTCAGACATCACCACAGTCAGCACCATGGCCTCCATCACAGTCAGTGAGTGCCTCAGCCACAACCACGGTGAGTGTTTTGGTCACCACCACAGTGAGTACCTTGGCTGCCACCACAGTCAGCACCTCAGACACCCCCACAGTCAGCACCATGGCCACCACCACAGTCGGTCAGCACTTCATCCACCACTAGTTAGTCAGCACCTCATCTGCCATTAGTCAGTCAGCACCTCATCCACCACTACAGTCAGCACCTCACCCACCACTACAGTCACTCAGCACCTCATCCACCACTACAGTTAGAACCTCATTCACAGCAGAGGAAACTTTTAATGACATTTCAGCCTCTCCTGGACCATTATCAACACGCATAACTTTTTAACATTTCATCTCCAAATTATGGGTTAGCTGTGAAAAGGTTGCCTAGAGTGTAAATCGTAGATTGCAGTATGTTCTTCCAAAGTATCATATACTATTTGCTGTATTTACGTATTGCATTGGTACTCTTGTCGAAAGACAGTTTTTCCTCAGTTTTCTTTTAGGTATCTAAGACAAACGTCACATGTGTATGTACATGTGAAGATATGCGAGAAAGTGTATTTTCTATCAAACTGAAATACAGTTTTTATAGCATATAACATGAGGACAGACTGATGTATAACACTTGACTTTCTTCATATAGTAACCTTTAACTCTGTAATGCATTGTTGATCTTATTACTTATCAAAAAAACTGTAATCTTGGCATGGATATTTTTTTTCTAAGGCTTTCTGAACCTGCGTCAGTAAGGTTAAGAGAATGTCACACTTCCATGGCTGAACAACTCATAACAAACCCACAGAGTGGAAGTGAAACTGGTCGATATTTCGATCTGATTTGGACCATTATAAAGTTGCAGTTCACGACTTGATAATGGTCCAGAATGTCAACTGGTTTTCATTTGTGAAAAGTTTTAACACATCCTCCTCATCCTCCCAGTACCTGTATAGCTTTCCAGTTTTTCAAGCTGAGCCAACTAATTGGAAAGGACATCTATAAGAGTTCAGTATCTTTAACCTTTCAACTGTCCAAACGTAGATCTATGTTTTCGCGTGTAGCGCTCCGACCTTGATTTTCTCTATAAGACAGCATGCAAAAAAAAAAAAAAAAAAGTAGATCTACGTTCAGAGCGCTACGCGAGCAAACGTAGATCTATGTTTGGACAGTTAAAGGGTTAAAAGTCAACATCCTTGGCAAGTCTCACAATGTTCCTATAATAGATTTGTAATTACCTATTTATACCTACAGGATCAGAGATATGCTCATGTTCCATCTTCTTTGATATTTTCGTATACCTGCACATATACAGGTGCTCCTCAACTTACTATGGTTTGACTTGAGATATTTCGACTTTACGATGGTGCAAAGGCAGTTACTTTGGAGATGATAATTACCCAGTATGAAAGCAGCAAGTCCATACCTTATAGACATTTTTTTATTTTTCAGTATGGTATTTAGTTATGGTAATTATTTGTTTATACATGTATACTTGTTCACTGACAGTAGTTATTTATTTACTTATTTATTAAGTTTATCATTTATTTTTGACTTACAACGGGTTTGTTGGAATGTAACCCCATCGTAAGTCGAGGATCACCTTTACAATATTTTATTTTAAATTTCTGATTTCTTATAGAATTATCCCTCAATTTATTCCATTTTTCTATCACTGCTTTTGCAAAGAAAATTTTTTCAGTATCTCTTCAGGACTTGAACCCATTTTTTCTAAATTTATTTCTGCGGCTTCTTTCAGCCTGTAAATGTCTGGATTGGAGTCACTTGATTATTAACCCTTTGAGGGTTTCGGCCGTACTAGTACGGCTTACGACCCAGGGTTTTTGACGTACTAATACGCCTAAATTCTAGTGCCCTCAAATCTAGTGGGAGAAAGCTGGTAGGCCTCCATATGAAAGAATGGATCTATGTGGTCAGTGTGCACGGTATAAAAAAAATCCTGCAGTACACAGTGCATAATGAGAAAAAAAAAACTTTGACCGTTTTTTGGGAATAAAACAGCGACTTTGCACTGTATTTTCGTATGGTATTTATTGTTGTATTCTAGTTTTCTTGGTCTCATTTTATAGAATGGAAGGCATATCACAGAAATTGAGATGATTTTGACTGATTTTATAATGAAAAGTACCTTTAAATTGAGCTCAAAGTAGCAGAAATGCTCGATTTTTACCAAAGTTCAAAAGTAAACAAATCATGCTAAGCGTCCAATACACATCAACTAGTGAGTCTAATATTCTTTTGCAAGTGCACCAATATGATTCATACCATTTTTTACACTAATGCAGTAGTCTGCATAACAGTAAATCTTCTATTTTTTGTGAAAATAAAAATTCAAAGTGGAAAGCAAAAGAATGTAAGAAGGGTCTTGAGACGTGACTAATGAACAGAGGAAATGTCATTTTAGTGCCAGGAATGTATTTCTTGTTTGTTCTGGACCCTATTCGGAAATTGGCATCTTTTGAAATTTGTGTGAAATTGGCAAAATTGATAAATTCTGACCACTGTACTGGATAGTTGAAATTGGTAAATGGGTGGTTTCTTGCACTCGTTCGATAGAAAAAATGGAGTTCTAGCGAAACATTCATGCTTTTTGTCGACTAGTACAGGGGAACAGGCCGAAAATGGGGCTCAAAATGGGCAAAATTGCCGATGCGTAAACATCGCCGAGACTGCTAACTTCGTGAGAGCATAATTCCGTAAGTTTTCCATCAAATTTCATATTTTTGGTGTCATTATGATCGGGAAAAGATTCTCTATCTTTTCATTAGAAAAAATTATTTTTTTTTTTTAAATTTGGCCGACCCTGAGAACGAGTCTCGTAGAGGGCCTGTCGACCCTCAAAAGGTTAATTATTAATTTGTTGCTTGTTTTTAGTCTCTGTATAGTATTTCATATTTGTTAATTCCAAGCTCCATTTTCTTGGCTTATTCTGTTTTGCTAATCTTTAGGTGTATCTAACATGCTTTGACAGTATGTTCTGGTTTAAGTAATACATGCTCGCATGAAGGCACACACGCACACAGTACAGTATTGTAATTTTTTTTTTTTAGCACTTCCCTATTTAGAATAAAGAATAAGAATAAAGATTTTATTTCTTTGCAAAGGTTACAGTGTGTAATTACAATTTTGATTAAGTATAAAGAAAGCCACTATCATACCGGGGCGTTTCGGACAGTATACTGTATGTATTTGAAATAAAAATTTGGCAGCAGTATTCTTCTTTCGTACAACTTGGTATCCACTGGTGATTGTGTTGTTTACCTAAAAATCTATGTGCTCTATGAAATGTTCCCTAGATTTGATCAAAACTTGTATGCCATACGAGGACTGTTTAGACCTTCACCAATTTGTTATATGACACTTTTCATCATAATTTTCATCATCCATTTATCACTGCCTACTCAATGTGCAGGTAATCAAATTGTCCTACAAGATTGTTGTTTTTCTTGTTTTTTTGTATAAAGGTTTTGCATTTGCATACTGATATTTTTCCTTCTGGTAGGTTAATGCAAATCGAGATCTTTACTATGGGTAGTATTGATCCTTGTGGTAATCTGCTAACGACTACATAATGATAAAATCTTGTCCATTGTAATGTACTTGTTATACCTCCATTTTGTAATTTTCAAGTTACTTTATGATGAATAATTTGTCAAACACTTTGTCTTTAATCCTAATGCATGTAAATGAATTTAGCCCATCCATCTCTTTGTCTGTTTATCTTGCCTCATGTTTTTTTCATTCTTGCACTTGTAAAGGGTGAATTTTATTTAGCAGATCATGTAATGCTTAGCCTTGATGCTGCTTGTCTTTGGTAATTTTCTTGGGTTATTCTTTTTAAAAATGTTATATGCCAGGTTTTCTCATAAAGGGACTGATGGACTCTGCTGGTCACTCTCCTGAAGTCCTTCCAGATGGTGATTACCAGTTTGTAGCCACATGAACAGACCTATGCTTGTGGTGTCCCATCTTTAGTTTTTAATCTTTTTTTTTTTTTAATATATTGTATAATGAAGCTTTTCCATGTATTATGTAACAACATATAATGTAAACCTCTGTAATTGTCATGGAAAATTGCCAGTCTTAGCACATTCTACTTGCTCTTCTGTTCCATTCCTTTGAGTTTCCACTATGGCTAGAAACATTCTTGTGTTTAGACTTGTGTGCTCACTGCATGTTGCCCCATTCCAACTATTGGTTCTCATTCTCTAGTGACATTGAAGCTATCATTGTTTTTATGTTTGGTTCCTTCAGTAGTTCTTCCAGCACATGTTGATCCTCTTCTGATTATGTTCTTGATTTTCATTGTTTAGTTGATAGTTTCTCAGTGATATGGTGTAAGAGTTACAGGTATGGCTTAGTCTGCCATTGAATTTATATGTAGGTATAGGTCCAGAAATATAGTCTCCTACAAATGCTGTCAGTACCTGCAACATTCTTAGTTCATATGAAAATTGTGTTCCATTGGCTATTCCCATTTTTCATTATATTGGTGGGGCCAGTGGTATTTTTCTTTAACTTTTTATCGACCTTGAGGGCCAAGTGATGTTCACCTTGCCACCCTACAGTCCTGCACTCAGCTGTATAGCACTATATAGCAATAGTGATTCTAGGGATTATCTTCACCATGGCTCTGTCTCAGACCAGACATCCTAGGTTGGAAAGGATATAATATAGGATTGAGAACTATTAAGAAGCGCATAGGGAATGTAAAGATGTCTCTACTGAATCTAAGTAGAAGTATGTAAGAATTACTTGTCATCTTATATGTTCGTGAGACAGAAAAGATCAATAATCCTGCCAGAGTGCAAAAAATTTAGGTTTTCCATTTTACACTCATTTGACAGGATGTCAGTAAATAACTAGGGTAACTAATCATGTCAATACCTGTGTGGCTGCTGTCTACCAGCCTACTCAAGGGATGTCAGTACCTTCACAGGTGCCCTTTGACTTTACCATTTTGATGTCAGTCATGAGCATTAGTTCATGCATGGTCTCTAAAACCACCTCTACAGTTTGTTTCATATCGTGGAGATTTGTGTGTGTTATATGTTAGCAACCAGTATTGATAGTAGGTGGCAAGGAGACTAATGATGAATCAGACAAAACGTTGTCTTTCAGGGTGATGGACTGATTACATCCTCTCTATATCTTTCATATGAAGACAAATCAGAGAGCCTTGAACCTTTACTCTTTGAGTTAACAGCCAGTATCATAACCTAATTGATCAGGCATATCATGCTCAAATTTGCTTGATTACTACACTTTTTTTTTATTAGAGTATTACACAAAATATTTTGTTAAATACAGTAGTGCATCAATGTACAGATAACTTGTGCATAGAAGAAAAAACATGATGACGTTTCGGTCTGACTTGTACCATTAACTGGTGTGTGACTCTTAAATGGTCCAAGTCGGACTGAAACGTAATGTTTCTACTCTGTGCAGGTTATTTGTGTATTCCAGTCACGGTATTGTGCTTTTTGTTGGTGTCCTGTAGCTCGATCGCTAGCGCACCCAGCTCATACACTGAGGTCCAGGGTTCGAGTCTCCTCCGGTACTGCTGAAAAACATTAGGGACGTGTTTCCATAAGACACCTGCTGTCCCTGTCCTTGTTCACCCATCAGTTTAAAATGGGTACCTGGGTGTTAGTCGACTGGTGTGGGTCTAATCCTGGAACAAAACTGACCTAATTTGCCTGAAATGCTCAGCATAACAAAGGGCTTTCTGTATAGTAGTATGCCATTGATGTCAGCTAAGTCTTGTATACCATGTACATGTACTTGTAGTAAATAAAGATATTATATTATTGTTTAGCATGCATATTGTTATTTAAACACAGTTAAGATTATGACAGAAATGTCTAGCCATTACCAGACTTAATTATGTTGTCAAATATTTTGAGAGCTAATTGGCATCAGGTATTTTATAATGGCAATGTTTTCCTACCTGCTTGGCTTTATGTGCTGTCGAGGATAACAGTGAGTGGGAAAACATGAGTAGGAAAACCGTGTAGTTGGGAACACTGTTGGCCGGGAAGCTGTGTAACTGGGATAACTCTGTTGGCAGGTAATGTGTGTAGTTGGAAAAACCGTGTTTGCAAGGGAACTGTGCGGGAGGGAAAATGACAGGCAAACTGTGTGGGAGGAAAAATGACAAGCAAGCTGTGTGGGAGGGAAAATGGTAGGCAAACTGTGGGGGTAGGAAAGCTGTGGGAGTGAGGGAAAACTTCGTAAGCGGGGAAAGCTGTGGGGGTAGACAAACCAGTGTGGGTGGGAAAACAATAGTAGTTGAAAAAAATGAGGGTGGGAACATTAGTGTGGGCAGGGAAAATTGTAAGAAGGATTATGCATTCATCCCATTAACTTTTGAGCGCACTAAAGGTAGCGTGTGCCAGATCAACCAGGCTGTGATGGATATGTGGGGCTGCGGGCCACCAACAGCAACAGCCTGGTTGACCAGGCAAGCACCAGACTAGCCTGGCCCATGGCCGGGCTCCGGGAGTAGAAAAACTCCCGAAACTCATCAAAGGTAAGGTAAGCTTGCAGAGGAGGCCTGTTACCCAGTGCTAGGCAGTTTCTCTTTGTATCCAGATATTATCACTCGTATATTTATCCAACCTGTGCTTCAAACTTTTCCTATTTACGTCAGTGATGCTACTAGGTAATTTTTCAACATGTTTGTGACAATATTTCCCAACTATTCTTAATCTGGTTAACGCTCTCGCTTCACACGGCGAGGGCCTGGGTTCGATTCCCAGCCAGAGTAGAAACATTGGACGTGTTTCTTTCCACCTGTTGTCTATGTTCCCCATCAGTAAAATGGGTACCTGGGTGTTAGTCGACTGGTGTGGGTCGCATCCTGGGACACTGACCTAATTTGCCCGAAATGCGGAGCATAACAAGGGACTTTCTATATAGTAGTATGTCATTGTTGTCAGCTAGGACTGTATACCTTGTACATGTACTTGTAGTAAATAAAGATATTATTATTATTATTATTATTATTATTATTATTATTATTATTATTATTATTTAATCTTTAGTTTTCTTTTTTCGCATCCCTCTTGATATCTTCATTACATAAAACTTTTATACAATTTTATACTTTAATTTTGTCGTCTTTACAGCTTAACAGATAATTGAAAATTGGTCTAGATAAATTCCTTCATCAGCTTTCTAGGAATAGTTTCAGCAGAATTTACCTACATTCTTTAGTAAGGTTTAACTGGAGTTTACCTGGAGAGAGTTCCGGGGGTCAACGCCCCCGAGGCCCGGTCTGTGACCAGGCCTCCTGGTGGATCAGAGCCTGATCAACCAGGCTGTTACTGCTGGCTGCACGCAAACCAACGTACGAGCCACGGCCCGGCTGGTCAGGAACCGACTTAGGTGCTTGTCCAGTGCCAGCTTGAAGACTGCCAGGGGTCTGTTGGTAATCCCCCTTATGTATGCTGGGAGGCAGTTGAACAGTCTCGGGCCCCTGACACTTATTGTATGGTCTCTTAACGTGCTAGTAACACCCCTGCTTTTCATTGGGGGGATGGTGCATCGTCTGCCAAGTCTTTTGCTTTCGTAGTGAGTGATTTTCGTGTGCAAGTTCGGTACTAGTCCCTCTAGGATTTTCCAGGTGTATATAATCATGTATCTCTCCCACCTGCGTTCCAGGGAATACAGGTTTAGGAACCTCAAGCGCTCCCAGTAATTGAGGTGTTTTATCTCCGTTATGCGCGCCGTGAAGGTTCTCTACATTTTCTAGGTCAGCAATTTCACCTGCCTTGAAAGGTGCTGTTAGTGTGCAGCAATATTCCAGCCTAGATAGAACAAGTGACCTGAAGAGTGTCATCATGGGCTTGGCCTCCCTAGTTTTGAAGGTTCTCATTATCCATCCTGTCATTTTTCTAGCAGATGCGATTGATACAATGTTATGGTCCTTGAAGGTGAGATCCTCCGACATGATCACTCCCAGGTCTTTGACGTTGGTGTTTCGCTCTATTTTGTACTCTGATGAAGATTTAATTTCCTCGTGTTTACCATATCTGAGTAATTGAAATTTCTCATCGTTGAACTTCATATTGTTTTCTGCAGCCCACTGAAAGATTTGATTTTTGTCCGCCTGGAGCCTTGCAGTGTCTGCAATGGAAGATAAGATAAGATAAGATTTCGTTCGGATTTTTAACCCTGGAGGGTTAGCCACCCAGGATAACCCAAGAAAGTCAGTGCGTCATCGAGGACTGTAACTTATTTCCATTGGGGTCCTTAATCTTGTCCCCCAGGATGCGACCCACACCAGTCGACTAACACCCAGATACCTATTTGCTGCTAGGTGAACAGGACAACAGGTCTAAGGAAATGTGTCGAATGTTTCCACCCGCCGGGAATCGAACCCGGGCCCTCCGTGTGTGAAGCGGGAGCTTTAGCCACCAGGCCACACTGTCATGCAGATTCGGGTGTCATCTGCAAAGGAAGACACGGTGCTGTGGCTGACATCCTTGTGTATGTCAAATATGAGGATGAGGAACAAGATGGGAGCGAGTACTGTGCCTTGTGGAACAGAGCTTTTCACCGTAGCTGCCTCGGACTTTATTCTGTTGACGACTACTCTCTGTGTTCTGTTAGTGAGGAAATTATAGATCCATCGACCGACTTTTCCTGTTATTCCTTTAGCACGCATTTTGTGCACTATTACGCCATGGTCACACTTGTCGAAGGCTTTTGCAAAGTCTGTATATATTATATCTGCATTCTTTTTGTCTTCTAGTGCATCTAGGACCTTGTCGTAGTGATCCAATAGTTGAGACAGACAGGAGCGACCTGTTCTAAACCCATGTTGCCCTGGGTTGTGTAACTGATGGGTTTCTAGATGGGTGGTGAACTTGCTTCTTAGGACCCTTTCAAAGATTTTTATGATATGGGATGTTAGTGCTATCGGTCTGTAGTTCTTTGCTGTTGCTTTACTGCCCCCTTTGTGGAGTGGGGCTATGTCTGTTGTTTTTAGTAACTGTGGGACGACCCCCGTGTCCATGCTCCCTCTCCATAGGATGGAAAAGGCTCGTGATAGGGGCTTCTTGCAGTTCTTGATGAACACGGAGTTCCATGAGTCTGGCCCTGGGGCAGAGTGCATGGGCATGTCATTTATCGCCTGTTCGAAGTCATTTGGCGTCAGGATAACATCGGATAGGTGACGACATGTTGACTAAATTGCCTTCTGATGCCTATTTATTGTTATTTCTTGGCATTCTTTTTATGCCTTGTATCGTAATCGTTGCCAGCGATGTCAGAACTCGCGGGTGAAAGCGAATGAATGAGGGTGACTACCAGGCATTTATCCTGCCCGGGTGGGTATTTAGCTACCCTGTTTGTCGGGAAAAATAATCATAAGACAAACTGAAGATTTCGGCATCGATCTGAGGCTTTTTTCAACATAACCCTCCCCCCATACCTCGTCATCAAGACCGCCACCAGTGTGTGTTTTTCCGCGTATATATATATATATATATATATATATATATATATATATATATATATATATATATATATATATATATATATATATATATATCGATGCACAACGCAGAAACAAGCAGGTATATACAGAGAAAGATCGCAGTCAGCAGGACTCGTTAATGCTACTGGGGACGGTCAAGATTCCCAAGCAGCGCTCTTATCCACTCAGCCACGAATGCCACATAAGCGAGTCCTGCTGCCTACAATCTTTCTCTGTATATACCCGCTTGTTTCTGCGTGGTGCATTAATATATATATATATATAATATATATATATATATATATATATATATATATATATATATATATATATATATATTATATATATATTATATATATATATATATATATATATATATATATATATATATATATATATATATATATATATATATATATATATATATATATATAAATACACTGTACAGAGATGTATATCTCTCAGTGTATGTACAGCGAGAGTTTAATCTTTATTGCAAACTTCATAGTGTCCTTCCGTAATTGACGGAAGTCTTGCCTTTCAAACATACTGGTAAATATATATATCTCGCTCGGCCAATAGACTTTTAACCTAACCGATAGGCTTTTAACATAAACACTTTATTTTTATGTTACTTTTCCTTTTAATCAGAGTAGGTTCGACTCGAGTGTTTTGAGTACTGTGCTGGTAAAAAAAAATGTTTGCACATATGGCAAACTAGTAGCTACAGTAGCATGCGGAACTCTACTGCTGAGTGTGAGCAATGTTGACCTACTTGCTGATCTGGCTGGCTGCGAGGGGGGATACACAAATATCCCTTGCAGACATAATCCTCACTTGCAACACCCTCTAACCGTGTTCCTCTTCATACCACTTAGATCCCGCTAATGACCCATGATTGTTCATGTTTATGGCAGTGAAGGGAAGATTCCATAAAGATATTGGAATAATTACCCCGATATATCTGTTCTACTCACCTCTTGGTTCCAGGCCGCCCATCTCTCTTTGATTGCCTTATCAACCAGGCTGACCCTTTCGGGTTCAGCGCCTGGTTTAATTATATTATTATTATCAACCAGGTTGTTGCTGCTCATGGCTTTAAAACCTATATACTATCATAACTAGGCAGAAACTTAAGTATCGTCGTATTATTGTGTGACAGAATTACTCACGAAATCGTAATGACACGATTGCAAACAAACCATACCCCGGCCGGGATTGAACCCGCGGTCAGAGAGTCTCAAAACTTCAGGTCTAGTGGCTAACGCGACGGGCTGGAGTTATTGTACAAAATTTGTGACATTGCAACATGTATACATTCTCTTGATTTTTTTTTTTGCAAAATATTTCATTAGATTGTAGATAAATCGTAATACAGTAGTGAAATGAAGATAATATCAACACGTGAAAATACTAACCATACCCCGGCCGGGATTGAACCCGCGGTCATAGTCTCAAAACTCCAGACCGTTGCGTTAGCCACTAGACCAGCTAGCCACAATAAGATTCGTCCAACTAGGTATATTTCTACACCATAGGAAGGTTAGCACAGGCACCACTGTGACCACAAATCCACGGCCACGCTAGCTGGAGATTCGTCTGTAAAAACTTGCATTTGTGGTCACAGTGGTGCCTGTGCTAACCTTCCTATGGTGTAGAAATATACCTAGTTGGACGAATCTTATTGTGGCTAGCTGGTCTAGTGGCTAACGCGACGGTCTGGAGTTTTGAGACTCTCTGACCGCGGATTCAATCCCGGCCGGGGTATGGTTTGTTTGCAATCGTGTCATTACGATTTCGTGAGTCGTGAAAATACTCTTATAACTGGTAGTAACAGGGGACATCTGTGCCAGCACATGTGGCAGTAATGCTCATTGATAATAGGAGACTTGATAATGTAATGGTTTACGCTTATTTGAGATCTACGTAAAAATACCTATTGTGTTTGGATTGAAATGTATGAGCTGCTGAGAAGTATGAGATCACTTGGATACGAAATTAAACAGGTGAAAAAGAGGCTCTCTCACTGATGCCGAAATATACGGATTTTATTTTTTGACCTGTGTTTCATATTTCTCATTGTGGGTTCTCAGGTCTCATGGATCACGTTTATAACACACTAGTGCAAGAATATGTATGTATATATATATATATATATATATATATATATATATATATATATATATATATATACTCATCGACACCACCAGGGACCCAAGGGCAGCCACCTTCATGTTCCAGCACCTCATCGTGGCCATTCAGAGGGGAAATTCATGCTGCATACTGGGCTCGCGTCTGGCTTCGGAGGAGCTGGAGGAGATTCATAATCTTTGATATATTGTACCAATGTATTCATGTTTTTATTTTCTGTTAATGTATTCTATTAATAAAGTTCATATAGAATATAGGGGTGGTAGGAGAAGAAAATATTCAAACTGCTCTGGGGAGAACCTTGAGTTTTCCCTGAGGTACGTTTATTGCCTTCTTTGAGGATGAGGGTCCCCAGTCAAGTTTTATATATACGTATACTATATATAAAGTCGCTCGTTCGCTCTCAAACGATTGGAATTCCTCACCTGGTATCCTAGCTTTCTCTGTTTACCAAACACCACCTGTCACCTGGATACTTATTAATGTGATTCAGTTGCTAAACCCACCCCAGGTGCGCCACCCATTCCAGGCACAACTCACTCACTTCCAGCTCTTGGTCTCCATGCTTGTATGATAGGTGGGTGATATCGTGATACATCACCAGATTATTTATTATTATTTTAATGGGGATGCGCTAAATATGTAGAGGTTATGCTGTGCCTAGAGAATGCGAGGTACTCAGGTTTGATTCCAGAAAGGGAAAGGTAGCTCCAGTTCCTTGGAGCGCGCGCACCTTTGCACAGGGTTGTCACAGAGCACTTCAGTCTGAGGGCGTTTTAAAAAGTGGAATGATCTGAATAAGGAAGTGGTACCAGCTAGTTCAGTACACATTTCTAAGAATAGATATGACAGGAGCCAGGAAGCTATATTTCTATGAATAAGTATGAAAGGGTTCACGAGGCTATAAATAAGTTCTAAAAATAGGCATGGGGTAGGCTTACGAGGCTGGAAAGTTGTAATGGGGTAGGTTCACGAGGCTTGAAATGATGTGTGAGATCGTGAGTAATTGGGTGGCATAGGAGCGAAGACTTGACCCCTGCACCCACAACTAGGTGGGTACACTCATTACACGGACATTGTTTTGCTCCTGCGACTACAGACAGGTGGCCGCCCACTCTGACAGTGCCAAGGAAGGAAAAGCAGTGGCATTGCCAAGGAAAATCGTAGCGCCAGGGAAAATAAGTGACAGAAAAGGAGAGACAGTAATAGAGCCTGGAACAGAAAGGCAGTGACAGCCAAAGAAAGTTAGAGCCAAGGAGGAGGGGCAGATTTCATTCAAAAGGAAGGATAAGCACTATCAACCAACAGAGGAGTAATGCCCTCCCATCCTGTCACCCATCCATCTATCCTGGCATCCTGACAACCCCCCCCCACCTCCGTCACCAAAATGTCACCAACCCATCCACTCACCAACCCAGACATACCCACCCACCCTGTTATCCACTCACCGTCACCACCCACCCACCCAATCATCCACTCACCGTCACCAACCCATCCACCCTGTCACTCGCTCACCAATCCTGACCCACCCACCCACCCTAAAGAGAAATTAGCCAAAAACTTAGTGATTTTTCAAAGTTGCACGAGAGACATACAGCCTAAGGATTTTTAACGTTACACGATAAATTTATAACAAAAAAAAGGGGGGGGGGCATCAGCTGTATCCATTTAACTATTTAGACAATGACAGGCACCAAGCTCTCACATCTTAACTGAGACGTACATAACTACGTAACATAAGCGTGATATGCACACCATGAGAACTGCCTTCGCCACCTAAATAGCTAATCAGTCACTGCTCTCTACAGCAGTTACGCCAGTCCATTTTGTGTGGTTTTCCCTTGCTTGTATTAAGCCTGATTGCCTCCAATGTCCCAGCCGCTATATTTTAACCCGCTACAGGCTTATCGTTTCCCCATGAAAATAAAAATATAATAATAATAATACAGCTTAAAGCACTGGTGCACATGTACGCGGTATGAAGATCTTAGAGTTTGAAGTGCTAATATACATACATCATAGGTGCAGGGTCTTTGTTGCCCGCCACTTAATTAAGGCTTGTTTAATTTATGGTTACCCTACGTAGATGCTATTGACTGTGAAATGAAGGGTTAATGAAACTGAGTAAAATGAAAGTAAGTGGGAGTAAAACTGCGTGTGTGACTGAGAGTGACAGAGGAGAGAAAATGAAGGAATGAAAGAGGAAGAAAATGTAAGGGAGATGGAGGGAGGGGGAGAGAAAGGGGGAAAAGACGGAAGGAATTCTAGAAAAGGGTGAAAGGTATAAGAAAGACAGGGTTAAGAAGAGGCAGGGATAGAAGAAGAGAGGGAGGGGTACAAGAGAGGCGGGAGGTAGAAGAGAGGGAAGGGAGGGAGCAAGAGACCAAGCAAGCAAGCAATAATGAGTGTAAAGTGGACTATGAATTAATAAGTAATATTGAGCTCGACACTGACACGATATTGTGCATGCATGGCCTGGCTTTACTTGCTTGTAACCCCCCACCCCTCCCCCCACACCCTTCATGGCAGCGTCCTCCAGGGATCTTCTCCTGTGGAAATGTTGAAGGACCCATGTGGCTTCAGCGATTTTTGTGATAATAATAATAATAATAATAATGGGAAATGTGAGCTACTTGACTACCTACCAATCCCCCAGGTACTGAATAATTATGGGAAATGGGAGGTACCTGATTACTTGCCAATCCTCCAGGTACTGTATGACCCCTATTAAAGCTTCCCCATGAATATCTTACAATGTATGCAGCATCCCACAGAGTGAAGGCCCTTGAACACGTCAGCACTTACTCCATGGTCAGTTGATTAAGCGTAGCCATTCATTAATTAAGGAGACACTTGGTTGAATAGTAGAGAACAGGGAGAGGAGCTTGAATTATTCAGTAATTTGTAATGTGTGTGTGTATGTGTGAGAGAGAAAGAGAGAAAGTGCAAGTACATAAGTAAATAATAACCTATAGTAAAGTTCGTAGGCTTTTGTGCTTCAAGCTCCTGGATTATTCTCTTGATTTCATGTTGGCAGCCTTGATATGTCACTTTGTTAAGGTCATAAAACTTCTCTGCTTCAAGTATAAAGCTCTCTAGTGCGTTACAGTTCACCATTACCTTCTCGCTAAAGAAATACTCCTTTTTCTTTTCTAACGCTTGTACGAGTTATCTGTGTTTATATCTGACCGATCGTTCTTGTTCACTGACAATATTTATATTTTGACTTTATTTTTTTTTTTAGTGGTGTGCTAATTGACAAGTATGCTACATGTGTGACACACACTTCCCGCTCTGAAGCTGTGTTGACCTGCTGGCCCTTGCTAGGCAGATCCTACTGGCCCATTCTAGGCAGATCCTACTGGCCCATGCTAGGCAGATCCTACTGGCCCATGCTAGGCAGATCTTACAACTCGCACTTGCCCACTCTGTATACTTGCTTGTCACTCTTGCACAACTGCATTGGGAAAGCAAAGCTTTCCTGTATGTTGTCTGATACAGGAGGAAGCGGTTAATGACTCTGCCAACTACTCGGTTATTTGTTTGATGCAGGAACTTGGGTCGCTGCTGCATTCTAATATCCGTTCTGAGGGTGCATATTCACTTAAGAGGTGTGTACGTTTCAATGTATATACACTGAGAAGTGTATAGATCTCGGCGTGTATTCTTTGGTGCATGTACACTGAAAGGTGTGTATCTGTTTATTTTCACTAAGAGGTGTATTTGTATATTCCCTGAAGTGTGTCTGTATATATACTGAGAGGTATATAATTTTACCGTAGTGGGTTAGTTAGGGTTTCCTCAGCGGAAGTTGCCATTTCCCGCTTTCCTGGAAGAAATTGTTATTCTCAGAGTCACTAAGTGCAACGTGTATGGAAAGTTAAACACGATGTAGTAATACATTTCGGCCTCAGAGACCCTCTTGTGTTGTCAGCAGTCGTCCTTTTAAGGATGGGGGACGAGGGTGACGGAGGCGGTTTAACCGTGGAAGTGTCTTGATCCAAGACATCGAGGCTACCCTTTTGTAGATGAAACCTGATTACGTCCATTCCCCAAACCATTGTAATGCCCTTCCCGGTTTAGCTTTTCCTCAGTATTAATAATAATACAGTGCCCGCACTCTGAAGGAGGGGTGTTAATGCTACAGTTTAAAAACTGTAATGTAAAGCACCCTTCTGGCAAGACAGTGATGGAGCGAATGATGGTGAAAGTTTTTTTTTTTTTTTTTTTTTTTTTTTTTTTTTTTTTTTTTTTTTTTTTTTTTTTTTTTTTTTCGGGCCACCCTACCTTGGTGGGAATCGGCCAGTGTGTTAATAAAAAAAATAATAATAAAAATAATAATAGTAACAATAATAATAATCTATGTGTTTTGATTGTGGTTAAGTTTGCGTTGTCGCAGGGTTATATAATCTAATCTTAGAATATTTAGAGTGCAGAAAATAGTATTTTTAAGCTTT
This sequence comes from Cherax quadricarinatus, assembly GCF_038502225.1. NCBI lineage: Eukaryota > Metazoa > Arthropoda > Malacostraca > Decapoda > Parastacidae > Cherax > Cherax quadricarinatus. The sequence continues at coordinate 20,489,933 of NC_091344.1, forward strand.
CATGGAACGTTAGCAAATTGATGTTGGGAATCGCGTAAAAAAAAATTAACACAATAAGAAAAGGATTGGTTGGAATTTGTACTTAGCTAACACTCCCACCTGCGACCTAGCCTGCTGCTGCCTTCCACCTATTGGTGACAAACGTATTTACAGTATTTTTTTTTTTTTTTTTTTTTTTTTTTTTTTTTTTATCGGCGGTATTCTTCCGGCCTGGGTCTTTTCCAATAGTGGTGACCCGGCCTTGGCTCCCTATCTGGGGAGTGTCTCGAGACCTAAGTCTCCCATGGGAGGACCTCTTCAAGGGGGGCTCCTTGGCGTGGTGAAGAGGCTCTTGGTCTGAGGAATTAGCCCTGTCGGTCTTCTTCCTCAGACCGAACCTAATTACCCCCCATTCTCCCCTCCCCTATCCCATCCTCCCCATCCTCCCCTTTTTCCATTCCTCCTCCTCCTCCTCACCCCTCCCTTTTGCCCTTCCTCTTTTTGGCCTTTGGGATTTCTCCCACAGGCGCGCTAGTTCCTAGGTAGGGGAAAGGACACCGGGGTCCATCCCATTCCGTTGAGGTTCTTGGCGGTGGCGTAGTTTGCCGTGGAATCTGGATTGCCTGGGGATGTCCCGATCTCTGATCTCTCTCCGGTATCCCGGAGTAGCTTTGGGTGTCTTTCGGGCGATGGGTGTATCTCTGGAAGCCACCTTTCGGATTCCGGGGGTGGTGGCCGAAGGAGGTATGCTTTGTGGCGGATATCCGGCCGCCCTCTCTTTTGTCCACCGAGGTAGCTCGACAGATGTGAGGTTGCTATCCCGGATTGCTGGTTTACTGGCATGAAGGGTAGGGTATGGCATGGGTTCCATGCTGCATCTGCGCTACTAGCGGTGCTGAGGTCCTCTTGGGCGCAGAGGGAGATTTCCGGCCCTTTCATTCCTCCTGGGAACTATTCCTCCCCGCTCCCCCCTTTTTTTATTCTTTTTTTATTTTTATTTTCTTTTCTTCTTTCTTTTTTTTTCTTAAAAACAAAAAGCAAAGGAGTAACCTAACCATGGCAGCCCTAGTCCATGAACCCACTACCCCCGGGCCCCTTCTTGATACCGCACCCCATTCTGACCCAGCCTTGTGTTTAGACCACTCTTCGGACACTCCTGATGCCCCTGTACCTCTTGCTGGTGCTGTTTCCTCACCCGCTTCAGGTACTGGGGCTTCGACTGACTCCTTCGATTTGTCTGAACTCCGCTCTCCTTTGAGTATGCTTCCGGCTTCTCCCTCTACGGTACGGCAATTTTCGAATCGCCCGCCCATTTCACGCCGGACCAACTCCGGTCCTACTCTTAAACGCCAACGTCAATCTCCTGATGATGCTCCTTCGTTACCTTCCCATTCTACTCGGAAAAGACCGACACGTCAAGCACTCCCTCTTCGGACCACACAATGGACTAAATTCTTTACTTTAAGACCGACTTCTTCTTCTGCCTACCTTTCTGACCATAGTATTGGCAAAGCGCTCCTGTGTCATGTTGGTAGAGATATTTCATTTCATGCTCTCAAGAGCGGTATGCGCATCGTCACTGTCCAGAATGCTACCCAAGCTCATGATCTTTCTCTCCTTTCGAATATCGATACTACTCCTATCACTATTGAAAAACATCTTTCTCTCAATTCTTGTAGTGGTACTGTCATTCTGCCCCATACCATAGTCCAACAGAATTTCCAGTCATGTGGCAATGACATTTTTGAACAGCTGGAACTCCAGGATCTCCCAATCCTCAAAGTAGACACTTATGTCCTTCCTGCCCGGGGGCGGAGACGTTACCCTTACAATGTGGCTCGTTTAACTTTTGACAGCCGAGAACTCCTGTCCTCTGTATATGTCGCTGGACATCGGTTACAAGTTCGAAAGGTGATACCTACACCGCAACAATGTAGAAATTGCTGGCGTTTTGGTCACCCAGCGAAATATTGCAGATCTATGGCCGAATGCCCAGTCTGTGGTGCCGACGACCATTCTAATACATCTTGCAGTCAACCTCCATCTTGCCTTAATTGTAATGAAGCTCACCCTTCGTACTCCCGCCGTTGCCAGGTCTACTTAAATGAACGTGAAATCCGTTGCCTCAAAGAGGCAGAAGGTCTCCCTTATGCTATGGCAGTTACTCATCTCCGCCTCCAAGGGAGACTACCCTGTGTTTCTTATTCTCGTGTTTCCAAACATCCCCCCACTTCTGGGGTCCCATCTTCTGCAGCCTCCTCTGTTGTTACCCCTCCCATAGCCACTCTGGCATCTAATCCTTTTGCTGTCCTTGGCTCTGACATCCCGACTACAACTCAGACTGTTCTCACATCTTCGCGTCCTTCCTCACAAGCCCCAGTATCGACAAGACCTCGTACGACACCTAATACCAATCGCCCTTCTACTTCTCAGAAGTCCAAAAAATCCACATTGCTCAAATCTTCTTTGCCCCTTCCTTCCCTTCTTCCACCTCCACACTTTACCTTTCCAGTCTCTGTACCTAGTTCTTCCCCTCTCTCTGGCTCTATTACAAGTGTGGAGATTCACCCTCCTCCTCGTACTATGCCTTCCACCCCCGTCCCCTCCCAAGTTTCTCCCTCTTCTGCCACCTCCCAGGTTTCTGCCTCTTCTGTCCCCCCCCCACACTTCATCTCCAGTTTCTTACACTCTTCCCTCCCCCTCTACTTTGGTACAGTCCATTACTGTCCCAATCTTTACTCACCCTCCTCCTTCTATCTCCAATATGGTCTCCCATACATCTTTGAATTCAGAAACAATTGAAGCCATTTCAGAATATATTGCAGACTAAACCTTCCTTCCTGTTCCTTCTCTTCCCTCTCCTCCATCTTCACAACCCCATTCTTCGCAACGCTCCGTTCCTTCGCTACTTGAACGTCTTCCAATGCCACCACACGTTGACTTTTCTAACCCCTCTAGTCTGTAGGTGCCTTTACCTACAGATTCCTGGTATTTTCTTCATCGCCAGTCATGGCCTATTTACGGTGGAATATCCGCGGCCTCAGGGGTAATCGGGGTGAGCTTCAGATGTTGCTTTCCAGGTTTTCCCCTGTTGGTGCTTGCTTACAAGAACCAAAATTACACTCGGCTGTCTTCCAACCTATCTCAGGCTATAATTTATTGTATTCTTCGAATCCTTTCTCAGATGGGACCTTTAATGAAAGTGCCCTTCTTCTACGCAATGATATTCCGTACTGTCAACTATTTGTCCATACCTCGCTGCATTACACTGCAGCCCGTATCCACTTGAATAAGTGGTTTACAATATGTTCTTTATATCTCTCTCCTTCTCGAGCATTTTCTATCCCAGACTTTGCCTTTCTTGTTTCATCCTTACCACCACCACTTCTGTTACTTGGTGATTTTAATGCCCACCATTTCCTCTGGGGGGGTCTCATTGTGACTCACGTGGCATCCAGTTGGAGGCTTTTCTCGCCTCTCACCCCCTCCATGTTTTAAATACGGGTACTCCCACCCATTTTGATCCTCGTACTCATACTCTCTCTTGCATCGATCTATCAGTCTGCTCTTCCTCCACTGCACTAGACTTCACCTGGTCTGTTCTACCGGACTTACATGACAGCGATCATTTTCCGATCATTCTTACTTCTCCTTCCTATTCACCACCTTTCCGTAGCCCTCGCTGGCAATTTGATCGGGCAAATTGGGATCTTTACTCACACTTCACTGCTTTTAGTGAGGTTCCTTCTTCATCCTCCATTGATGAGCTCCTACACATCTTCTCGACGTCAGTTTATACCGCAGCTTCTCATTCTATACCCCAAACCTCAGGCAGGCATTCTCAGAAGTGCGTGCCTTGGTGGTCTCCTGCTTGTGCTCGTGCAGTACGTTTGAAACATGCTGCATGGGGCAGGTACCGGTACAATAGAACCGCTGAGAGACTTCTTGATTTTAAGCAGAAGCGTGCGATCGCTCGCCGTGTCATCCGTGAAGCTAAACGCACTTGTTGGCGAGACTATGTTTCCACCATCACCTCTGCTTCTTCTATGAGTGCAGTCTGGAAAAAAGTGAGGAAATTGAGTGGTAAATACTCTCCTGACCCGGCTCCTGTTCTATGGGTCGCTGGTGTTGATGTAGCAAACCCTCTCGACGTTGCCATTGAACTTGGCACACATCTGGTCCGTATTTCCCTAGGGCTCCATCTATGCCCCTCGTTTCTTTCCTCAAAGTCTGCCAGAGAGTTAGTACCCTTGGACTTTTCTTCTCTCAGAGAAGAACAGTATAATGTGCCTTTTACACTTCAAGAACTGGAGGCAATGCTCTCAGCTTGCCGATCATCGGCAGCTGGGCCTGACGACATTCATATTCGTATGTTACAACATTTACATCGGTCAGCCCTTGTAGTCCTCTTACACCTCTTCAATCTTATTTGGGCACAAGGAGTTCTTCCCCAGCTGTGGAAATCTGCCATTGTTCTCCCTTTCCGCAAACCGGGTACTACAGGACATGATGCCTCCCACTATCGTCCCATCGCTCTTACTAGTGCAGTTTGCAAAGTGATGGAACGTCTCGTAAATCGACGTTTAATGTGGTATTTAGAGACACACAACAGTCTCTCCGCTAGTCAATATGGCTTTTGTAAGGGTCGTTCTACCATAGACCCCTTACTACGCTTGGATACGTATGTTCGTAATGCCTTTGCGATTAATCACTCGGTTATTGCCATATTTTTTGACCTTGAGAAGGCATATGACACAACTTGGAGGTATAATATTTTGGCACAGGCCCATTCCTTAGGCCTCCGAGGCAATCTACCATCCTTCCTTAAGAACTTTTTAACTGACAGACATTTCCGTGTTCGAGTCAATAATGTTCTTTCCCCGGACTTCGTCCAAGCTGAAGGTGTCCCTCAGGGATGTGTTCTAAGCACAACACTTTTTCTCCTTGCTATAAATGATTTGGCCTCTGTTCTTCCACCCAATATTTGGTCGTCACTCTATGTTGATGACTTCGCTATTGCTTGTGCAGGCGCTGACTGTCATCTTATTGCAGTTTCTCTCCAGCATGCGGTCGACCGTGTTTCCACTTGGGCCACCACGCATGGGTTTAAATTTTCAAGTACCAAAACTCACCAAATTACTTTCACTAGATGCTCTGTTATCTCCGATCATCCTTTGTATCTCTATGGCTCCCGTATCCCCGAACGTGATACAGTCAGATTTCTAGGCCTTCTCTTTGACCGTAGGTTATCCTGGAAACCTCACATTACCTCTCTGAAGGCAACTTGTCACAGCCGGCTGAACCTTCTTAAAACCCTTGCTCATCTTTCCTGGGGAGCTGATCGTCGAACTCTGCTTCGCCTACATTCAGCCCTCGTTTTATCGAAACTCGATTATGGTGACCAGATTTATTCCGCGGCCTCTCCTGCTACTCTCTCTAGCCTTAACTCTATCCATCACCAAGGATTACGTTTGTGCCTTGGTGCTTTTCGCTCTTCCCCTGTTGAGAGCCTCTATACAGAAGCGAATGTTCCATCCTTGTCTGATCGCTGTGATGCCCATTGCCTTCGCTACTATGTACGCTCTCACGATCTACACAATCCTTCCATTTATAGAATGGTCACCGATATTAGTAGACATTCTTTATTCATTCGCCGCCCCTGTTTGCTCCGTCCCTTTTCTCTTCGCCTACATTCACTCTTGTCTTCCCTTCAGTTACCACCTTTATATGTTCATGTAGCATCTCACTTTTCCCTACCCCCCTGGGAAGTTCCAGCTGTTCGGGTCTGTTCTTTCTCACTCCCTTGCTCGAAAGCTCAACTGCCTACGGTGGCTTCCCGCTCTCTTTTTCTTGATCACTTCCACTCCCATTCTCATGCCACCGCTGTGTACACAGATGGCTCTAAGTCTTCAGACGGCGTCGGATTCGCAGCAGTGTTTCCGGACAGCGTCGTGCGGGGGCATTTACTATCTTCAGCTAGCATTTTCACTGCTGAACTGTATGCCATTCTTGCAGCACTTATTCGTATCGCATCTATGCCTGTGTCATCATTTGTGGTAGTCTCAGACTCCCTTAGTGCTCTACAGGCTATACGAAAATTTGATACATCTCATCCCCTAGTTCTCTGTATCCAACTTTGGCTACGCCGTATCTCTACCAAACATAAAGATATTGTTTTTTGTTGGGTCCCTGGTCATGTCGACGTACAGGGCAATGAACAGGCAGACACTGCTGCGCGGTCAGCAGTACATGACCTACCAATTTCCTATCGAGGTGTTCCATTTCTGGACTATTTTGCTGCAATAGCTACCCACCTTCGCACCTGTTGGCAACAACGTTGGTCAACTCTGCTCGGTAACAAACTTCATTCTATTAAACCGAGTATAGGTTACTGGCCGTCTTGTCATCAGTGCCGAGGTTGGGAGACCACTCTCTCCCGCCTTCGCATTGGCCACACTCGTCTTACTCATGGGTATCTCATGGAGAGGCACCCTGTTCCTCTCTGTGAGCAGTGTCAAGTTCCAGTATCGATTAGCCACATTCTGTTAGACTGCCCTCTCTATCAACGAGCACGCAGAATTTACCTCCAACGTCGTCTTCGTTCTACGACTCTCTCTTTACCTTCCCTTCTTGCTGATGGACCCTCCTTTAATCCTGACTCTCTCATTGACTTCTTGACAACGACTGATTTACTCCACAAACTCTGATGATACTTTTCGCTCTCCCCTCAGCCCTTTCTAGTTCAGTCTCTTGCTGCCCTTTACCCTTTCACCATCCACTACCCCGCTGTTATCCGTAACCTATTACTCATCCATCTCCCTTTTGCCACCTGACGCCCTCGCTTCCTTCCTGCCCTGCAGCGCTGTATAGTCCTTGTGGTTTAGCACTTCTTTTTGATTATAATAATAATAATAATAATCCCATGGGAGGAGGTACAAGTACCCCCTCATCTTTGGGACCAAGTGTCCCCATGCCTAGCCACAGTCCCCGCCCTCACGGGGCTCGTAGGGAGAAGCTAGTCCTCTGGTCTGCCATCTGCCCCACCCCAAAGGGGCTCGTGGGGATAGCAGTCTTATGAGCTGCGAGTGTATGGAAGAAAATACATAGCGCGCGATTGCATATATGAAAAAAAAGTGTATTGTATCTGTTAATACGTATTATTGGTTGCTGGGATCGTCATCTCAAAGTTATACATAATTAAGCAAGACGTGAGTGTTTGACCCTCATACTTGCACAAATTAGATACTAAATTTTACCGCCGAAGTGGCTAGTTTATTGTGCATCCCATATCTATTCCGTGGGCGATGTTGTAGAAGCATATGACTGTCGGGCGCGCACGTCTCTCTCAGAGTGATCAACTTGCAGGTGGTGCTCCTCACTGTGTGACTTACGACATTATTCGTGCTAGTAGTTTGTATGTGTTAGTTTTATCTTGGATGTTCTTATGTGTATTGAATATTTCTTATTAGCAGGAATTCTTGAGTGATTACTAGGTTAAAAACGCTCGATAGGTGTGTGTATTTCCTTCCTATATTTAAAATATTCACATTTATAAAGCAGACATTATTATTTTAGTGATCCTTGAGGTAACATTATTATATAGGTGATCCTTGATCAGTGTAAACTTTGACGTGTGTAATGATCACGTAAAACAAACACCACACAAGTTTAGACATGGTTACGTCTGTGTTTGTCATATTTATTTTAATGCTCTGCCAGCACAGGATGTGTGTCCAGTAGATTACCTCCTTTAATGAGTGTAATTTAACCTAAATCCTGTAAATTATTAATGAGGAAAATCAGAGCTTTTTCTCTCCATCATAAAACTCGACTGTTACAGCTTCCCATTACGAGTATGGTTACCCCTTAGCTCGTCTCCCCAGCGTCACACTTCCCCAGCGTCACCCTCCCCCAGCGTCACCCTCCCCCAGCGTCACCCTCCCCAATATATCGCTTTCTCCCAGCATCACCCTCCCCAATACCTCGCCCTCAACACCGGAAATCCTCCTCTGCCTTCCAACTATAGGAAGATTTTGTTGCCAGTATGTACCTGTCAGCACATTGCTCAGAGACCCAGGTTTTCTTAATTAAAACAATGGTATATTTGTATTATATTTATGGTAAGTGCTCAATCCCTTGGGGCCATATAGCACCTGGGGAGTGGCAGGTAATCAGGTTTGATCTAAAGAGTTCTAATTCCTTGGATCAAGAGCTCTTCAGAGTGAAGACCTCCCCCCCCCCCGGGTTGAAGGGCACTATGTGAGTAAGAGTATAGTGAGGGGGCGTATGTGTGAATGCAGGAAGTGAGGCGAACATCCTTGATGACGAAATTGTTTTTTTTTTTGGTGTATGTGTGTGTGGTTTTGGTTGTATACACGCGAGCGTGTGTGTGTATGTGTGTGTGTGTGTGTGTGTGTGTGTGTGTGTGTGTGTGTGTGTGTGTGTGTGTGTGTGTGTGTGTGTGTGTCAGGATTCGAGGCTCGGGTCCTGGATTCACATATTCGCTAGCCGTTACTGGGTTGTCATACACCTGCCTTCTAAAGCCCTATCTTGTGTGTGTGTGTGTGTGTGTGTGTGTGTGTGTGTGTGTGTGTGTGTGTGTGTGTGTGTGTGTGTGTGCGTGTGTGTGTTTGTGTTTGAGGGAATCAAGGCTGTATACACGGAGGGTATACTGAGAATGTTGATCAGGAGAGAGGGGGTAAAGTATAAGGGGGCAGAGGTAAGTGGTGGTGGTGGTGTAGAAGCAGGCAGGTGCTGGTGCAAATGGTGGTGGTGTAGAGGCAGGCAAGTGCTGGTGCAAGTGATGGTGGTGTAGAGGCAGGCAGGTGCTGGTGCAAGTGGTGGTGTAGAGGCAGGTAAGTGCTGGTGCAAGTGGTGATAGTGTAGAGGCAGGCAAGTGGTGTAGAGGCAAGTGGTGGTGCAAGTGCTGGTGGTGTAGAGGCAAGTGCTGGTGCAAGTGGTGGTGGTGGTGTAGTCAGGCAAGTGGTTGTGTAGAGGTAGGCAGGTGCGGTGCAAGTGTTGGTGTAGACGTAGGTGCTGTGGAAGTGGTGGTGGCGGTGTAGAGGCAGGTGCTGGTGCAAGAGTGATGGCTGTAGAGAGGGTAGTCATCTGATTTCACTCAATTGTAGGTTCAGGGATCAATTCATAGATCTTCGCCCCATTTCGTTACTAGTGATCAGTTTTACACAGTACTAGCTGCTTGGGACCTATCTCTTATGTACTTTAAGTTAAGAATCAGTTCCCAGCACGTCTCCATCTAGGTAATTCCACTTCCTAACCATCCTAAAGCTAAAGAAGCATTTCTTGACATCTCTGTAGCCATTCTCATACTTAATTTCCATCTCTGCCCCCTGGTGCCTGGTCCTTCGTTTACCAATAGTCCTATCCACTTTGCTGAAACTTGAGTATCTTGTATATCATGAGCCTGTTGCTTCTGATTCTCTTATCTTCTAATATCATTAAGTTCTATTTCTTTAGTCTCTGTAGATTTGCCTACTCAGCTCGAGGAGAGTTCCTGTTGCCAGCCTCTGAACTTTCTCTTGATTATGGGCATGATTAGATGTGAACATGCTTGTGCTGCGTATGAATCAATGGGCCTAACGTATTGCGTGTATAGGTGTAAAGGACTTATTGTTGATGTGTTTGAAGGTAATTTTTAAATTCAGTTATTTCTGGTATGTAACAGGATTTATTCGATTATTGTGAATCTTTGATAATATGCTGGGTACTGTGCTTACCCTTAGATAATTTTATCTGTGTGAAGTCTGCAGTCTCGTAGGCTGTATTCTGTTTCTGGTATTCTCTCTCCATCATGTTTCTTAACTTATACTTGAACTCTAGCAGCTACTTGTCGTACCATTTCTGTAGTTTATCCTCATTTCAGTAAGTATACATCATTTGCAAACAGCAGTGCATATATTTCATTTACCATTGGTCTTCCATCCATGTATAATCAGGAATAGCACCAGTACCAACACTAATCCATGTGGTTCTTGGCAGTCGTCTTCCATGATACTTCCTCCATAATCATCACTGTCTATATTTTCTCTCAGGTATTCTTTGATTCATTATTATGCCATTTCGCTTATCTGTACCTCTCCAGGATGTGGATGAACCTTTGGTGTGATGCAGTGTTAAATGCCGTTATGTAGTCAAGAAAACTGCAGTCTGCCTATTCCTCTTTGCTGTTTTATCTCTGACACTGTCGTAAAAAAAAATGTAGTAGATCCATGAGATGGATTTCCAATCTCCAAACCCCTTAAGTTACGAGTCAGCTATTCTTTAAGGAAGGCTCCTTAATTCTGGTTAAGGGAGTTGGAGGCACCAATCCTTTCCTTAGATCGAACCTAATGCCCCAGGCGCTGCACGAGTCCTACGGGCTTAGCGCTTCCTTATGATAACGAATTCGCTTCTCCCCAGGTGTTACACCGCTCGTTTTTTACTTATATTTTTCAGTCTTTAAAACTGCAACGTTAACACTCCTCCTTCAGAGTGCAGGCACTGTACTTTCCATCTCCAGGATTCAAGTCTGGCCTGTCGGTTTCCCTGAATCCCTTCATAAATATTACCTTGCTCACACTCCAACAGCACGTCAAGTCCTAAAAGCCATTTGTCTACATTCGTTCCTATCTAACACGCTCACACATGCTTGTTGAAAGTCCAAGCCCCTCGCACACAAAACCTCTTAACCCCCTCGCTCCAACCTTTCCTAGGCCGACCTCTACCCCACCTTTCTTCCACTACAGATTTATACACTTTCGAAGTCATTATGTTTCGTTCCATTCTCTCTACATGTCCGGACCACCTCAATAACCCCTCCTTAGCCCTCTGGATAATAGTATTAAGAGAAATTTTTGAAAAGGACTTATTTTTAAATGAGCTCTTGCTAATTGACCAGTTTTACCTATTCGGCACCCCCTCACACACAAAAGCACGTACGTTAAGAAATTAGAGAAAATGCGAGGGTTTTCAACAAGGCTAGTCCCGGAGCTAAGGGGTATGTCCTACGAGGAGAGGTTAAGGGAAGTCAACCTGACGACACTGAAGGACAGGAGGGATAGGGGGGACATGATAATAACATATAAAATACTGAGAGGAATTGGCAAAGTGGATAGGGACAGAATGTTTCAGAGATGAGACAGCAAAAAGGGGTCACAGCTGGAAGTTGATGTTAAAAAGTATTTCTTCAGTCATAGAGTTGTCAGTAAGTAGAACAATCTGGAGAGTGTAGTGGAGGCAGGATCCATACATACCTTTAAGAAGAGATACGATAAAGCTCTTGGAGCAGGGAGAGTGGACCTAGTAACGACCAGCTAAAAGGCAGGGCCAGGAGCAAATAGATTTGTGTGTACACACACACGTACACGTACACGATATACAGTTTTTGTGTGTGTACACACACCGTATATCGTGCCGAAAAAGAGAAATCGACGATCTTGGCTCGAAAAGCCATGAGCGTTTCGTCGAATAGGCAGAGTAAAAATAAAATTACATGCAATACATCCACAAAAATAAGTTTAGTTGTATTTGGTTAAAATAAATTACGTTCACTCTAACAAGGTTAAGTGCAGTCTCGAAGTTACTTTCAGTTACAGACTTAACTTTTTTGTACAATTTTCAGTGAAAAATATGTATCAATAAACGAATAAGTTTATTTTAGAAGAGATATATTTTAGGGGGGTTCTGCTTAAATGACCAGTTTGTCTTGTTCAGTACATTTCGCTGAAATCGTTGGAAAAGAAACGTTAGTTATGTGAGGACGGCGTTAACACTGACACTCTGCCGGGGAAGATATGTTTCACTAGAGGTGTTTTCTGCTTTAACGCGCCGTGTTCATCCCTGTCAGCAGGATAACAGAGTGCACTGTCCATCACTACCCTGTTGTTGCTGTTGATAATGGTGCTGGTGGTGTTCGTGGTGATGCTGGTAAGGATAGTAGTGCTTGTGGTGGTGTTGTAGTACCTGCGTTGGTAATAACTCCTGTTATACACGTCTTCCCGCTCGCCAAACTATGATCTGTTCTATCTCTTAATTAATGACTCAGGGATCATCCCCGCAGCTCGGTCTTAATCTAGGCTTCCGATATTGTCAAGGAAATATAATAAGAATAAGAACTATTAGGGAAAAAACAAAGGTACATTCTGAGTGTAAATAGTTTGTAAGATTCACCTTGCAATCTAACGGGCTCATGTGACTGATAACACCAACAATACTGCCAGAGTGGCCCCTTTAACCAGCACCTGTCCGGGATAGGTTGGTAGTCCTCGAGTCCTGTGTGTTGTTACTTTGTCGGGATAAAAGCAACGAGTATGTCATCAGCTGACCCGTTCATTGGTGCCGGCACTATGGTGAGGGCGTTGCGAGACCATGTTGCGGACACGTGAAGGTAGGATGGCCAATGGTCCTGTGTCGGGTAACGGCGGTAGCCGCAACCGCTGGACTCAGTAGTTATTAATGAGTGACAAGGCAAGAATCAGACACGTCTGGCCCAGTCGGCTTGCGAGAGAAGGTAAACTCTCGAATCCTATGAAACGTATAAAGGTGCTGAGCATTGACACTCATTGGAGTGCCTTGTTGGCTAACCTGATCCATCCAGACTCCAAGGAAGGTTGTATGTTGCTTGTAGCCAGTGTTTTAGTATGCTGGCGTGCATCTTCCTCTTCTCTTGTTACCGCCGGATACATACGCTGTCATGATACTTTGTCGTCTTGGCCAGAGAGAGTGAAACACTGTACGTGTAGAATGCAAATAAAACTGTACCTGAAACAGGTCTAAAAACTCATAAATTATGCTTTAATTTATTGGGAAAAATCTGTTGATTGGCTTTTATCATAAGATGACCGTTTCAGTGAGCAGGAGCGTAACAAGACAAGCAGGGTAGTTGATCCTGTGGTGACCTACAGCAACATTGACCGCTAACTTGCCTGTGTTAGACTGTGCTGCCCTGTATATGTTAGGCGTATTATCTACCCCCAGGTCATTTTTTTTATTTGCTGTCTGGTATTTCTTCCTTGTCATGTAATACAATAGTCGTCCCAACTTCATCACGAGGAAGTTGGCTTAGGTAAACTCTTAACAACTAAATGATGCACTTTTCCTGCACTTTGCTCAAGTTTTCATGCATTTTTCACCGTTATCCTTCCTGTGTATCCTCATCAGTTTATTAGCAGTAAACATCGACATGTTCGAGGTGGTTTGCACATATCAGAAATAATGTCACTTAGTGCCAAGACTGGCCGTTGAGGGACTTTCTCTGTAACTTTTGCCCATTGTGCTATATTGAGGGAGATATAAAACTGATATACCTGTAACCCGTTTCGAGAATTCTACTTTCGAACCCCGACACAATGTCAGATTTCAGTATTAATTGCCTAGTCAGTCAGGCAGTTGGTGCCAGCCTGCCGCAGGCCTCAAGGCCTGCAACAACTTGGTTGATATGGAGTACTCCTTGCAGTTATCGATCGAGCTTCTTCGATTTCCTGGTTTATTCTAGCAGTTTCTTGTATTTGCTGGTAAGTCAGGAGACAGCGTCAGGTGATACACTACTCTATAATTGTGCATACACCTTTGCGTACATTGGTACTAGACTGGATACGATCTCCTAAAGAAGATTCCTTGACATTGGTGAGCGGCTCTTGATCTAAGAAATTGGACCAGTGCTCCAAGTGCTTTAATCAAGCCTGAATACCTTCCAGTCCTCAAGGCACTGTATGGGCCCTAGGGGAAGACACTGATTTGTTTTGGGCTGTGCAGGTGCCGATTTGCCATTGAGATACATGTAATATTGCAGTAGTGCCCATGTGGTAACTAGTGTATGTCTCTCCTGATTGACTTCAGATCTTGAACTCTGATTTTTAACTACATTAAAATTTGTGCCGTACTGTGTCTTGTCCCTTGTATAAGCAATGAAAGGTTAAGGGGTCTAAGCTTAGGAGATTCAGGAATATCTTTCGGATAGCGCACCTACCGAAACACATGAGGTATCATGAATGTCATGTCACTTATCATCGTGTCACCGTCCTTACCTATTAGCTCTTAGTTTAAGTGAGTGCTGTGTGTAAACTATACCTGTGGCCGGTCTTTTGAGAGTTTTTCCATCCTCGAGGCTTGGCTTGGGGCCAGACCTCGAGGTTTGTCCAACCAGTCTGCCTGCTAGCCCACGTATCCATCACATCCTGGTTGTTCTGGCACTTGGCGGAGGTACAGATCCAGATTCCACTTGAAAACTTCTGCATGACTACTCGTTTTGTTTCCATGGTGAGAGGAGGTAAATAGTTGGGTTTAAGGCCTAGCGACTTCAAGTGGGGTCTTAATTAAGGCAGCAGTTCACCTATGCCTTAATGTGAAGAATCCTTTAATCCTTAAAATAGGGATTAAAAACTACTTTCGCTGTCTATATTCACTGATATACTTACCCAGTGTATATAAACAGATACACATATCTTGGTGTGTGTATATACAGCTACAAATGAGTGTATATTCACATACAAACCCCCCCCTGGGTGTGTATATACAGTGATACGCACACCCCTGGGTATATATAAACAGGTATACACACCCCTGAGTGTTTATACAGATATTCGTACCTGTGTGTGTATAAATACCCTGCGAGTGGCCCGTTTGCTATCCTCTAATACCCGGCCTCCTACATCTTAAACGGGGTTTATTCCACCGCCGACGCATTGCACCATTTTGCTCCAAGTCTTCAATATTAAACACATTATGTTGCCACGAGCCAGTATTAATCTTGATATACAACGTATTTGGTGTGGATATTGAGAGAAGGTAGTTTCTGACTCCTGCAATGTGTGGTAATTTGTTGATGGTTTGTCACCTCCACAGTCCGCTCTCTGGGCAGTTCACCTAAATTGGAAAGGAATCCTGCTCATCGCTGAAGGATCCGGCTATGCACGGGTGCATTCTCTACTTGCTCTGTCGATAGCTTCTATGTTGAGTCTGGTGAGCTTTTCCTGGATCTCCGCCGTGAAAAGCTAGTTGTGCACTACCTGATACACATGCACATGGCGTACACTTGGCAACCCAGTTTATGCTCCGGTCTTTGCAGAAAAGGTTAGGTTAGGTAAAGTTTGTCAGGAAACAGGACAAGTATTTCCTGACGCGGGTCTTAGTAATGCGATGACCCACAGCTGCTAAAACATGCTCAGTCTATAGCAGACCTTTGCCTTACAGTGATTTCATGGGTTGTATATGCAACTATGTCCTCGGGAAGTGGCAGGCCCGGTGGGCCCTATAGATAAGCAGCAAATTATACAGGGTTTGGCAGGATGGGGGCATTTGGTCCACCTTCTTTAACGGGAATAATCGCTTCTAGACGAATCTGTCCGTTGAATATCAGTCACATCTCGCTCATCGCCACCTGTTCGTAGGTGTTCTGCCTTCCTCTGTGTAGCCTGTGGTGTGCAGCTGACAGAAGAACGTAATTTTGTCAGTTTGCCCACGGCTTTAGTTTTTTTTTTTATCGTAATAGTTTTAGTAATTACCGGGGTGCCTGTAGAGATCTCGGAGAATTTTTAGGAGAGTTTGACCTTAAATTTAGTGGTATTTTTTTAATCGATGCTGGTTATTGTAACTTGTTATAATAGTATTTATTTGCATTGTGTAAATAAATACTATTATAAATATATATATAATTACCAAGAGCACTGAATGACCTATACGGTCATTGCGCTTATAAAATGTCATATTTGGAAATTGGAAAGAAAATATTGCAGAAATAGGAATTATTAAAATCAGTCGTGAAAGTGCACATTGACATTCAGTAGAGGTTTGTAAGATTTATTTGGGAACTTGTATGTTCATGAAACGAAAGTAAAGACCGACAAGTCTGCCAGAGTGCAGAACGTTTAACAGGTTCCTGTGTCACAGTCGTATGGTAGGCAGGTAATGTCTCCATGGTTGCTGGCTGCCAGCCTTTAGGGAATTACTTTCTAGTTCCTGCATTGGCTGGTGAATAACAATGTGGGAGACACTAGATACAATGTGTAACAACATTTCCCGCACTGGGATCAATATAGCGGGGAGAGACACGCACCAGACAGCGCTAGACATGACGCATGTGTGTGTGTAGCGAGAATACATGTATGTATATACATGTATGTATGTAGCGCTCGTAGAGATTAGGGTAAACTTTGTTTAGGAAATCTGTAAATGATTTTACAATTTGCACAATGGTTTGAAGGCACATTAATGTTGTAGGCATGAATTATGGTGACAGTGTTTGTAATATCGAAGACTGGAAGAGCTTTACATAAGGGGATCGTTGTCTTAATTGATGCATAATCATAGTGTTTTCGTATGACCCATATTTGTGATATTTTGTCCTCCAAACCTGCATGGGGTGATTTAAGTTATGTAGCATATATCAAACTCTAGAGGCTATATGGTTATCTCTTCCTCTGTAAGATCATCCTAGAGGTTATATATTCATATTTATATTAAGAGCATAATTAACAGTAACCGCACGCACGCAAGTGCGCGCGCGATGTAGACTGTGATGTTCATGTTGCTCAGATTTTTTTTTTTACAGTTCATAGTCTTTGTTTTCTCAGATTCTTACTTTTGTTTTATAATTTCAGTATTTCGTATTTTTCAATATTATTCTTATTTTTATTTCAGCATACAGAGAGAGAGAGAGAGAGAGAGAGAGAGAGAGAGAGAGAGAGAGAGAGAGAGAAAGAGAGAGGAAGAAAGGAAGGAAAGAGGGAGGGAGGAAGGAAGGAAGGGAGGGAGGGAGGAGAGAGAAGCATGATGGAGGGTGATAGAGTAATCATGAACAAAATATAAAGAATAAAAAGCTAGAAACTTGCTTGCTACACTGACAGACTTAGAAAATAACATTCACATAATGAACAAAAACACTGCAAAAGCCGTTACAGTAACGTATGTTCTACATGAACAAGAACTTACATGGGTGGTGTGATGTCTATACCTGAATTAAAATAAAGACAGAACTAGTACGAAGATGAGCTGCACTATCAGCAACATATTGTCGAGCCCTCTTCCTTCATTCCTTCCTTCATTCATTCCTTCCTTCATTCTTTCTTTCCTTCATTCATTCCTTCATTCCTTCCTTCATTCTTTCCTTCATTCCTTCATTCATTCCTTCCTTCATTCCTTCCCTTCCTTCATTCCTTCCTTCATTCCTTCATTCATTCCTTCATTCCTTCCCCATCAAAAAAAAGTGTATCACGTTTTTAAGGTACAGAGTGTAGATAAATTAATAAAAAAACACACTAACAACGCCCTTATAATTTTTTTTTAATTGAAACAAAGAGATATTTTATAAATTATTTTACTGATCACGACAGTTAAATAATATAGCATTGAATTCAAAGACTAAAAAAAAAAGTCAGTAATCGTGACACCAACAAAAATATATGGACACAGCATGTAAAACACACACACACACACACACACACACACACACACACACACACACACACACACACACACACACACACACACACACACACACACACACACACACACAAACTACTGTCGCAACAACCAACTGATAAACTGTTTTAAAGCAATACCACAGCGCTGTACGACCCTTTTGAGTTTAGCGCTTAGTTTTCATTAATATAAAACTACCCATAGAACTTGAGTTTAGCAATACTGTTCAAAATGCATTGTTTGGGCTTTATTGCTTGCAAACAAAACAAAGGACTTTTTTTCTAAGCAAACTTCCATTACGACGAAAACACCTAACTATTTAGTGTTCTCTCACGAAGTTGATCTCGTCATAATTTTTGTTCTTTCTAGAGGACTGAAAACGCGTTCTGCCTCTGTAGCCTAACTGGAAGAGTGCAGAATGTTCTCAACGTCAAGTGCAGACTCGGATTTGCCTCCCTAGTAAGCTCGGGCCTCTGGAAAACAACCTGACATCTTTCCCTCTGACTACACTCCTGTGTGAAATAGATGCCTGAACAAGCAAATTATGAATTACACAGTGTGCCTGAAAATACTTACAAATGTTGTCGGTGGCTAAGAGAAGAAAAAAAAAGATATTTTAATCACGTGTCATAAAAAGAGTGCGATAAAGTACATTAATATGATTTTATTGACTTGAACAGCGGAAACAAGCACTCCCCCACCCATTGTAGATAGCAAAACATGGTGCCAAAAAGGATAGTATAATGTTTTTCTTCAGAGAGTTGTATATTAATGAAATGTGATGCACGAGGTGGTAGTGCTGCGGCCCCTGGCACTTGAAAAAAGTATGAGATATATTAGCCACTGAAGACACCGCGATCATGGCTGTACTCCTATAATTACAAATAGGTAATCTCTAGTAGACAGCCACTTCTTCTTGGGAATGATTCCAGGAATCATCGCTTCAACACCTAATAAATTGGAAAGGAAATATTACAGGAATAAGAGGTGGTGAGAAACTTAAGTGTATGTTACAACATTGGTAGAAATTTATAACATGTTTTTGTTATGCCTGCTCACGGCACAAAAAGTCGTTAATTTTGCCAGAGTGCAAAACATTTAATATGCTTCCGTTTCACACAGCATGACAGGAGGGCAGTACAGTATCTTCCTGGATGGTTCCTGTCCACCAACCAACCAACTACCTACAGTCATATGTGCTGGGTGGGGCATAACCAACCCACCCCTCGCCTCCCTTCCTCCCAATAATCTCTCCAAATTACCCCACACGTATCCTTTCCCTTCCCTCCCTCCCTCCCTCTCCACCGTATCCCCCCCAACCTCCTTTCTCCTCTCCAGCCTCCTCCCTCCCTCCTTTCCCTCCTCATCTTCCTGTGGTCTGCGGGAGGTCACGTGTATAAATATACTCTGCAGATGTGAGACTTTTAACGTAATTTTGGTCGACCAAGTTGGTAGAGCGTCCCTACTAGTCAGCCATTACGTGAGTGCTTGTGTAGTGATGTCTGAATTATCAGGATTCGTTGTTGGATTGTGGAAAGGTACAAAACAACAACACTTTTGTTAAACATGTCACTTTTAATACTTTGTAATGATGAGCATCTCACCTCAACACCTGCCTCGTGTTACGCAAAACAAGTGACTTTGTATGTGTGTATATATGTGATTTGTTTGCCTGCAGGGAAGGACTACAGCGGTGAGGCAAGCTGGTGTTTACACCATCACCAGGGCTGCCACACAGCCAAGATTGGTAGTCACAGCGGGTACGGTGAGCCTGACGATCATTGTTTGCATAAGCTTTATCCATTGCACCCCAGTCATTAATTAAGGCTGTATTTCACGCTTACACTAACCTCCAGTTTGTTATCAAGTTAGTGATTAAGGTAAACCTCAGTGCTCATACCTGAATATGGGATATCTTTTCCTTCTTATATTTTTTGAATTTCCTAACTTGCCCAGAGTCACTGCGTTGAATGACCTTGCATATGATAATTTATACAGAAAGGCCTGAAGCTCCTCTTTTGTAACCTCCCTTTTATTGTGGCTTATTTACAAATATAATATCTGGTCTTGCAGTATTTTTGCGTGCATATATATTATATATATATATATATATATATATATATATATATATATATATATATATATATATATATATATATATATATATATATATATATATATATATATAATTTATATATATAAATTATATATATATATATAATTTATATATATATAATATAATTTATATATATATATTATATATATATATATAATTTATATATATATATATATATATATATATATATTTATATATAGACTATATATAT
>NC_091344.1:20514653-20532153 GCF_038502225.1 Cherax quadricarinatus
CGGCCTACCCTCAATCTGCCCGCTGTGAACACATTTGATTATCCAATAAATCTGAAGCTAGTCAAGCTAGTCAGTCGGCAATATTCCTCATGCCTCTACGCTACCCAGCAGTAATCGCAAGACTAGGCATAGGAGACTTAACACAACAAGCGCAATTTAATTTAGCCTAATCCAACTAAATATATTTTACATAAGTTTGCTGTATAGTCCTTGTGGCTTAGCGCTTCTTTTTGATTATAATAATTACATAAGTTTACACTAATTTAATAATAAACAAACACAATGAAATATATTTTTTCCGTTAGGTTCAGAATGATTTTTGCGAAATTATTGCATACAAAAATTTTCGCTTGCCTTATTTGGCAAGAAGACCTTTGCTATTTAAGCTAAAATCGCAAGTTTTACCTATTCGGCACGAATCCATGTAGTTTTGGCCCTGCCTCGTGGTGAGTGCTGGGTGCTTGGTTCGTGTAGGAGTGTGTGGTTCAGTGACGTCATGTGATTTTCGCTAACCACGAGGCAGCGCCAAAACTGCATGGGTTCGAATCCTCGGCTAGTCGCAGTGTTGTTATTGATTCAATACCACTCGTTCGTGGTCACAATAATATATATACTGCTTGTGGAGGCTAGTACACTAAACGGGGATAGGATTGAAATTAGCTTAGAGGCACCCACACCTCCGTATGTCCTTAGACCAAGAATGACATACCTGGGTGCTCCTGGCCCCGCCTCTTCACTGACCGCTACTAGGTCGCTCTTCCTGCTCCATGAGCTTTATCATACCTCTTCTTAAAGCTATGTAGGGATCCTGCCTCTACTGCATCACTTTCCAGACTGTTCCACTTCCTGACAACTCTGTAGCTGAAGAAATACTTTCTAACATCCCTGTGATTATCTGAGTCTTCAGCGTGTGCGCGCGTGCATGCGAGGGAGGGAGGGAGGGATGGGATGGGATGAATGGATGGGTGGATGGATGTATGGAGGGAGGGAAGGAGGGAGGGATGGATAGATGGATGGATGGATGGATGGAGGAGAAAAATAAGGGATGGAATAGGGAGTTGTGGGGGAGAGGATCACACAGTCACACTTTACGCAAGTAAGTTCGTGCTTTACTGTAGCCAGAATATACCTAGATAAAGATTTTTAGCTTTGTTTTATATTGCATTTTGTGGAGGTGGCGTCAGCACTCTCCGATATACATTGACCAGCTCAGCCAATTGACCAGTGTCCACCATGACGTGCGGGGATGCATGCTTCACCGTTTTTTTTTTTTTACTTGTAGATGTTATTTTTCAAATTCTTATGCCAAACTAGGAATACTAGGCATTGTTGCCCTCTCCTAGAATATCTGTGTTTCGAGTTGTATCCGAAATGAACATGTTCTTCCCAAGATACACATGCATGTTAGTGGCTTTGTTTTATGCTTAACAATATTTTATTACATAAAAAAAAAAAACATTTTTATAGTGCACAAAGAAATAAAATATTTTTGTTTTGACTCTGGGCCACTTTGGTTGCGAGGCTTGAGCGGCTCTCATTCCAGCAAACTATTTTACGGCTTAAATAGCGGGGGCCTTTCCTCTTTCGTCAATTTTTCGTCGTTGTTGTAACTTGTAGCCGCTGACGTAACTCTAAATATGGATGTGGTTTTGACCACGACTATATTTTGATTATATACAGTAATATAAGAAATTCATTCCAATAACAGAAAAATTCGTATCGATTTCTATTTAATGAAGATTAGATAAAATTTGATAATGTTAACTCCAGTGAGTATTATAATAATAGTGAATGAGAATTAGCATCGGTGCTAGTATTTTATAAATGATGTAACTCAAATTCGTTATTATTATTATTATTATTATTATTATTATTATTATTATTATTATTATAGTCACTAGTACTAATACTTTATAAATTATGTAGCTCATAGTTATTATTTTTAATACTATTATATTCAGGAGTAAGTGCTTAACCTAGAAGGTTCACACAGTACCTGAGGAATGGGAGGTAGTGAACTTGGATCCAAAGAAAATCAGTGTAGCTCCAATGCCTTAGATCACGAACCTTTCGCCAGCATCAAGGCTCCCCTATCTTGACCCCTCAAGGAGGGAGGTTCCCTGATCCTGGTGAGGGGCTCTTGATATAGGGAATTCCCTGAATTAAGCGTGAATACTTTCCATCTCCCCCCCCTTCCCCAACAGGCGTTGTATAATCTCTCCGAGTTTAGCGCTTCCCTATAATAATAATCCCCTGTCCTGAAGGGTCAAAGTGCGGTTATCGTGATTATGCACACTGTGTGTGGCCTTCCCAGTACTAAACGTAAGGTTTACTGAAGAAAAAGACCCGTTGCAGAAGAAGCTTTGGTTGGAACGCTGTTTTGCTCTCTGGAGAGCTTTATTGAGTCTTCTCAAGCTCTACAGAGCGAAA
Source organism: Cherax quadricarinatus (assembly GCF_038502225.1). Taxonomy (NCBI): domain Eukaryota; kingdom Metazoa; phylum Arthropoda; class Malacostraca; order Decapoda; family Parastacidae; genus Cherax; species Cherax quadricarinatus. Next base: position 20,517,084 of record NC_091344.1, read on the forward strand.
CGTTGCCGTTATTATGGTTATGGTTTATCTGACTCGTTACTTTAATGGATTACATTACCGACAAGTTGAATACGACAGACGCGCAACACCTGGGTATATACACAAATGACCCGCACATAGAAACTTATGACTACGTTTTGGTCCGACTTGAACCATTGACTAGTCACACTCTAACATACGAAGGGAAGGGAACCCATATATATACAAGAGGAGGGCAGGGATGGGAGAAATATTTTCTTAATTCATTACAGAGATAACATAGTGGAGACATTGTTTGTATCCACACACACACACACACACACACACACACACACACACACACGTGTGTGTGTGTGTGTGTGTCTGGCTTGTCCTTGTCAGGTGAATACAATTGTTTTCTTTACTGGTGCTTATTGCTCTAACATGCGTGGTGTTTGTAAACACCGGCGGGTGCTTCACTGAAGATGCGAGTGTTGAAGCCTTGCTCTTCTCGGGTCTGGAGTGCCGCTTTGTGTCGCTGTCAACATGTATATCGTTGTCTATCGGCTATTGATGGGATGATACCAAAATGTTTGCCGATAGCGATACTCAGTATTAGGCCGATGACCGATGCCATCAAATTTAGCCGGTACCGACACTTTGCCACACCTCTAGTATCGACCCAGTGTTAGGTGATGCTGGCTCACATAGACCGCCATCCCATCTCTCCCCCTCACACTGATTTTTTCCTGCTTCACCCCCATCTCTCGCCCTCCGCCCACGTCTCTACTCTTCCCCTTTTCCCTGTTACATCCTCCCGTCTCTTGGCTCCAGCTATGTTAGAACAAAACTTTGAAGTTCTCGTAGCAGAAGAACCTTAATGGAATACTTTGAAGTTAAGTATTCCATCAAGGGGTGATGGATTCTAACATTTAGGATGAGCTGCATCCTGCGAGATTGAATATAACAGGGAAGCGTAGCTTTTGTTCCCATTATGTAACTATCATACATAATAGGATAGCAACGCTGTTGATGTATCCAGTTCTGTTCAATAATTTCTCTCTCTCTCAAACGTGATGCTAAATAAAAAAAACGCAAATGGCGAATCTGACATACAGGTTATCGTGGACAAGTACGATAAATCACCATCTGATAACTGAATTATTCCTATTACTCTACCTGTTGATGAATCAGGGGATCATGGCCCCACCTGAAATGTCTCAGATGCGCTAAACTCGTAGGAGTGGCTCAGATTGCTCCCTAGGCTTCGGGAGTAGAAAGGCTTGGAACTCATCAAAGGTATCAGAGGGGTTCTTGATCCAAGGAACTTGGGAGGGAAGTGTTCCTGTTGGTGTGCGCTTCTGTTTATATACTGTTCTGTTGCTATTGCAGCTGCTCGTAGTCGTTTCCGGGGGTCATAATTTCCCTCGACCTAGTCCCGGAAAAGGCCTGCTGTTTAATGACTGGTCACTCAAGTTGTTGGTGCTAGCCGCATGCAGTCCAGCGTAGGCACCACAACCTGGCTGATCAGGAACTAATCCCCGTTCATTAAGTTCCCCTTTGAAGGTAGCCAGTGGATACGATAGTAATGCTTCTGTTTGTCTAGTGCACCTGCTTGGTGGGGCTGCTGCTGCTGTTGGCACTCCTGTTTTTGTGCTGCTGCTGTTGGCACTCCTGTTTTTGTGCTGCAGCTGTTCTCGTTGACAGACCACTTCCTGTGTGCTTATCAGTTCTTATCATTGAGAACCGATGCAGCTCTCATTGTGGTCATTATATATAAAGACAGAAATTGTGTCTGCCACTCACCAGGGTTGTCTAGTACTATCCATCCAGTGTCTTTCCTCTAAGCTGATATCTAGTGCCTCCTACAGGCCCAGGGAAAGATAAGTTGGCTCCTAACCAACTGTTATCTTTTCGTGGGAAGGGGGGTTCGTCAGGAGATATTGGAGTAAGAAATACACACGTTGGATATCTTGGAGGCGTGTAATTAAGTCTTGAGGGAAGCCCAGGCTTGCCTTATCCAGTCTGCTATATGCCTAGCGTTGAAGTGAGAGGGAGGCCTGTTACTGGCGGCTCACATATGAGGGGTCTCGTTTAGGCTTACCTACCTGGAGGGCATTCCGGGGATCAACGCCCCCGCGGCCCGGTCCACGACCAGGCCTCCCGGTGGATCAGGGCCTGATCAACGAGGCTGTTACTGCTGGCCGCACGCAATCCAACGTACGAACCACAGCCCTGCTGATCTGGCAACGTCTTTAGGTATCTGTCCAGCTCCCTCTTGAAGACAACCAGGGGTCTACCGGTAATGCCCCTTATTGCTAGTGGGAGGCTGTTGAACAGTCTTGGATCCTGGACACTTACTGCGTTTTCTCTTAGTGTACTAGTGACGCCCCTACTTTTCACTGGGGGTATGTTGCATCGCCTGCCAAGTCTTTTGCTTTCGTATGGAGTGATTACTGTGTGTATATTAGGGACCAGTCCCTCCAGAATCTTCCAGGTGTAGATTTTGATATCTCTCTCGCCTGTGCTCCAGTGAGTACAAGTCAAGTGTTTTCAGGCGCTCCCAGTAGTTAAGGTATTTGATGGTATAAACCTTGGTAATAAATACCGACAAGTTGGTTTAGAAAGACACGTAATCAAACACTATAACATATTTATTAGAAAACGTTTCGGTCCTGGGACCGAAGTGATCAAGGTCCCAGGACCGAAACGTTTTCTAATAAATATGTTATAGTGTTTGCTTACGTGTCTTTCTAAACCAAGGTATTTGATGAAACTTATACATGCAGTAAAGGTTCTCTGTACATTCTCTAGCTCTGCAATTTCACTTGCCTTGAATGGGGATGTTAATGTACAGTAGTATTCCAGCCTAGAAAGAATAATGATTTAAAAAGGATCATCATTGGCTTAGCATCTCTTGTCTTGAATGTTCTCATTATCCATCCTATCAGTTTCCTAGCAGATGTGATAGTGGCATTGTTGTGGTCCTTGAAGGTGAGGTCTTCGGACATTACCACACCCAGGTCCTTCACATTACTTTTCCGCACTATTGTGTGATTAGAGTTTGTAGTATACTCAGTCCTAGTTATTATTTCCTCCAGTTTTCCATAACGGAGTAGTTGGAATTTGTCTTCAGGCTTTAGGCTTTTGGCTTTAGGCTCGTGACGTCACTATAAATAGCTGGGATTATCTAAGTATACTACACAAGTACACAGTAACACTATTGACAGTTTCATTCTTCCCTTGCTCTTTTATTTGATATTTCATGATGGTTCTGCCTTGTTACACACTGAAAAAGTATATAACAATGGTTATAAATGACCATAATTTTTAAAGGGGTGGACCGGTAAGCCAGCGGAAGGCCTCGGTCAGATGACCAAAAGCTCCAAAGGCGGGTCATCATCTGACTAAGACCCGCGTCAGGAAACTTTTGTCCTGTTTCACGACGAAGCTTACCTAACCTAACCTAACTGAAAAAGTAACGTAGCTGTTACGTGATTTGTGGCCCCATTCTTACACTCCTCGCTCTGAATGAGCCACACGGATTTCCCTTTTATTTCATAAGTCATCATATTTTAATATTTCAAATACTTGCTATGTCAGCTTAGTTCAAACACTTGCTGGCCATGACGCTGCCCCACGCAGGCGCTGTAAAGCTGGGTCGAGCCAGGACATACGTTCATTCATTAGGGATTTGCCGGTACTTCCGGCCCGGGTACTCTCCAGATGGTGACCCGGCGGGGGCATACGCATACCAGGGGGCAGTTAGAGACGTACCCTCAGGCAGTCAAGACGCAGACTGCACGCCTGAGCTCCAACACGTATTTTACCCAGTATATCACTGTAAAGTAGCCGCGGTGAGTTATCATTCACCATCACTCCATTTAAGTGGAACCTTTCGATACTTATCCAGTGTGTTTATATTTCCATCCGGCTATATTTGTTAATGGTTCCGTGGGTCATGGCCCCTGTGGCCCGGACTCAAAGCACATCTCTTAAATTGGGAAGAAAATATTACAGTACTAAGAACTGTTAACAAAAATCACAGGAAAATAAAATTAACCGTACAGCATAGTGAATGTAAGCCGAAGTTTCTGCGGGAACAGGATGACTTGGGAAACCAGTCACGGATATATCACAGGTATATACCTGTCCTATTCCACGTTAATGAGATAGGAAAGTGGAACATCCTACCTGAGTGTAATGCATATGATAGTTGTGTTTCACACTTATGGCAGAACTGTATTTCCTTTGTTTGAATAAATGGTTTAGAAAACCGACAAGTTGAGAAATGAGACACTTGTGCAATATTTGGCTAACTTTATTCCGGGAACGTTTCGCCAGCTAGTGGCTTCTTCAGTCTAGTGCAGAGAAGGGTGGAAGATGAGGAGCTGAAGTAATCGGTCTCTCATTTATTAACTGTACTAGCTTCCTGTGTGTAGTAAGTTCAGATCTGCTCACTAGTTATGAAATCACGAGATGGGTAACTATTAACTAGCTTGGGCCAGGGGGGCTGCTGCAGTACTCCTTGAGCGAGTGTGACTTGGACCTGCCTAGCATGAAACTGCTGCAGTGCTCCTTATGTTCTGATGAATGGTACATAATGGCTCAATAAGCAAGCATCCTGTAAGAACCTAGTACAAGGTTGATGAATAAGACACCTGTGCAACACTTGCTATCTTTAATATCGAAACGTTTCGCTTGCACAGTAGACCTCTTCAGTCGAATGCAGAGATTACAAAAAAAAATGAGAGACAGTAGCAGTAGTGGAGAGGTAAAGATGATGTGATCAGTCCGTCGCCTTGCAGCAGTTTTGAAGAAGTCTGTAGTGTAGGCCAAACTACCATTATTACAATGGTACAAGGTTCTTGACATTGCAAGAACAAAGTGATCTAATGGTTTAACACCTACAAGTATAAGACAGTACAGTATTCTTGACATTGCAAAAGAAAATACCATATTTTATAAGATCAAAGTATACTGTAATACCTAGAAGTTGGTCGATAAGACATACATGCAACACTTAAGTATCTTCTTCCTTATTGCACATGTCTTGTTGATACATTGTTCTTGGCATCTACGGGAACAAGGTGCTTGAGTATCGTGACATCTTCAAGGACACCTCGATCACTGTCTTGACCTTTCTCATGTTGTCAGCCATTACAATATTCATCTCGTCTTAAGCGTCTTGCTGTCTTAAGGTGACTCCCTCACATTGACTTGCAGACGAGACTTATCCTTTGTTTTCCTGGTGAGTGAGGTTAGTTAATGTTGTTTGCTGTTCAGAGGTTTAATGGGGTTATCAAAGCTTATTCCTTGGGTAACATTGATAATGAATGGTCTAATGTGTGTAATTTATCAACATTGATAATGGGTTGGGCGAATATTTTTGTTAGTGGGTTTGGGTTGAACAAGGACCTGCCAAGTATGTTCCAGTAAGCCTGCTCCAGTGTTCCTCCTTTCTTATATTCGTATTAGTTAACATATGGCGACGTCGACAAGCGGTAGCATAAACATACAGAAAATGAGACCTGTAGTAGTTCATCTGCTTTGCTGTAAACTTTTTTTTTTTTTACCCCGAGTATGTCATTTTTTTAATGGTATGATGATACCGACAAACTCTGGAAAAGGACACTTATGTACAGTTCAGGACATTTGCTAAAGGAAACGATGACTGATGAAACCACTCCTGACTAAGCGTTTCCTTTAATAAATATCCTGAACTGTACACAAGTGTTCTTTTCCAAGTAGATCATTGTTGCCAAGGCTCTCAGTGTTCAGCAGTCCACTTGACAACAGGACAGGAGAGTTGAGGACCCACGTACTTCATTACCTCTACTCAACCTACAACTCTTATATCTTGCATAACCACAAATCCTTTTCAGTTTGAAAAAGAATGGACAACACACCCGCATGCGCAGCACAAACAAAACACACATAAAAATAACAAAACGCCAGTGATATATAGAGGTCGTTTGCTGCCCGCATAGAGCCAATAAAGCATTTAAAGTCCTCTTGAGTATTTTGTATATCGTTATGGTTCCCCTGGTCCTTGTGCCTTGTAATGTCCCCAGGTTCAGTTCTTTTAGTCTCTCTTCATATGGGTGGATGGGTGCACAGGTACACCTGGTGGTTTACTACCAGTGTTTGAAACAATGGTGATGGTGCGTGTCAACTGAAACACATTACGTCATTTACGTCGTTAGGCAAGTTGTATGCTGACAGCTGCTGAGACATCTTGTTCCTCTCAGTGATCACACACTAACGGGTCACTGTGTACCAAGATAACCACAAAGTGAGTTGGGTCAAGGAAGACCATGCCATTACTAATGGGGTGATCTATAGGTATTGGTGACCTGGTGCAATACAGGTATTGGTGACCTGGTGTAATAAAGGTATTGGTGACCAGTTGTAATGTAGGTGTTCGTGACCCCTTGTAATATAGGTACTTTTAATGTTGGTTTAGAAAGACACGTAAGCAGACACTATAACATATTTATTAGAAAACGTTTCGGTCCTGGGACCTTGATCACTTCTAACCAGGTTTATACCAGGTACTTTTAATGACTGCGTATTTCCTTTCTAATTTAGGCGGCCTTGTCTGAGCAGGCCGCGGGAGCAGGGCTCCCAGAAACACTGAATAGAAAAGATACTGTTTATAAAGTGGCTCCTGATTCAGTGGTATAGCGTTCGACACATCACCGAGGGGACTAAGGCTCAATCCCCTGGTCCAGGGACTGAACACCTTACAAGGACCCTAATGGAAATAAGTCACTGACTTTTTTTTCGTTATCCTATAGGTTCTCTACACATATGCTGCTAAGTATGATAATCTATGTAACTGTATTTCTGTATACCTGAATAAACTTACAGTAGTTTGAGAAAATCCTGACGAGTCAGTGAAACTTTTAAATGATGTTAACTAGGTGTTACACATGTACATCAGCACATGGGTAAGTCTTCTTAACACCTGCTGCCTCTGTTTCGCTAGCAGTACATAGACACCCAAGCAATTTTTCGGCTGTTATGGGTCATATCTTAGACGAGAGGACCTAAAATGTTTAGTGGACATAAGCGATACTTCTCGACTTTCTTGTATCTTAGGATATTAGCTTAACAACTGACAGAGACTCAAGTCAGACGTTTTCCTCCCCGAGGTAATGTAAACAAATTCTTTATTGTGGAATTTTTTTGTGGATTCCACAGACACTCCTGGAGGGCCCTCCTGGCTGCCTTTCTTCTCTTGTACCTTTCCCCCCCTCCCTCCAACATTCCCCATCCCACCAACACGCCCAATCTCTCCAACACCCCCTACCCCTCTCCTTCCACCCCCACGTCGTTTTCCTTTCAAACTCATGACGTCCAATTGAGAAGGTTGAGTGTTGATGTGTGTGTGATGTGGGCTGTTGCCACAGCTTGTGTGGTGCTGCACTTATGTAACCTATATGATCGGTGTACATGGCTTGATGTAAGTTACATGATTGGTGTACATGGCCTGATGTAAGTTACATGATTGGTGTACATGGCCTGATGTAAGCAACAGGATTAGGGTATACACATAATTGGTGTGCATGACTGCGGTGATGCATAATGGTTGCTGTTGTGTATTCACAGTTGTACAGGCTGGTGGGTGTATACTCAGTTGTACAGGCTAATGGGTGTGTACACAGTTGTACAAGCTAGCGGGTGTGTAGATAGTTGTACGGGCTAGCGGGTGTGTACACAGTTGTACAGGCTAGTGGGTGTATACTCACCTCCAGATTATAATCACTGGAGCGCAGGCGAGCAATAGATTTCATGACTCACGAAATCGTAATGACACGATTGCAAACAAACCATACCACGGGCGGGGTTAGAACCCTGGAAAACAGTGGAGCGACCGGTGCGAAATCCGTGCACTGAAGATCCTCACGACATTGGGAGGCGCCACACTAACAACAACCCGAGCGTTATGGGTACAGATGACGTCTTCGGTAAGTTTTTTGCTTGACCATTAGTTACGAGTGAGAAGGGTTGGATTTGAGAGAGACCTACCCAATAGGTTTATTACCTTCTTATTATTACTAGTGGGCCCCGCCTCTTCTGTCAAGAGTATATGCTGAGGGACTGACCACCTTATAACCATGTCTTCGAGGGTGATGGGCTGATTATATCGTCTTTACATCTCTACTGCTTTTGCTACATCTGTATTCGTCTGAAAAAGCCTGCCGTGTAGACGAAGCGTTTCGAAACAAAGATACCTCACTCTTGCGCATGTCTTACTTATCTTCAGTAAGAGAGAAAACGCAGTAAGGTTACAAGGCTTATCAACATCCTCCTATAAATAAAAAATAAATTACCAGTATGCTTTTAGATATCTTCAAGAGGGAACTTGGAAAATTCCTTCAAGCAGTTTCTGTTCAGTCAGGCTGTGATGGCTTAAGTTGGAGCCTGATTTGTTGCTTGGTTTTGGAGAGGTGATGAGATTACAGTATTGAGGGTGGAATGGGCAGTACATTATTGAGGTCGGAGCAACACGTGTACTGGTACAGCAATATACATGCTGCCTGCCACTGACAATCAATGTGTCTGTGTTTGTGTGTGTTGGAGACCGTGGCTTCACACCCACCTTCCTGCACCATCACCGCTACCTCATATGTCACCACCACTTCTACCATCACCATCAGGTGGGTATAGTGGTACATGGGTGGGGAGGTAGGTACATGGGATAAACAGTAGCCGTTCAGCAGCAACCCCCAGACAGTAGCAATCTCGGTGTTGTGACTGAGAAATAGAGCAAAAGGTGATAGGGTCAGAACATACAAAATACTCGCAAAAATCGTTCTGGACCTAACGAAAAAAAAAATATTTCATTGTTTATTATTAAATTATTGTAAACTTATCTAAAATATATTTAGTTGGATTAGGCTAAATTACACTGCACTTGTTATAATAAGGTTAGGTAAGTTTTCTAGGGTTCTTTTGGTACAAAATTATTAATTTTTATATTAACATTAAAAATATGTATCTTTAAATGTATAAGAGAAAATTTTTAGAAAGGACTTAATTTTAAATGAGTTGTTACTAATTGACCAATTTTACCTATTCGGCACAACACACACACACACACACACACACACACAAGAAGAAAGGCAGAAACTGAGAGAGATGGTACAAAGGCGAAAGGAGGAAAGAGAGGGGATGGAGAAGACAGACAGGAGATCCCAGACCCAGGAAGATCAAATACAGCCTCCCTCACAACTTCCTATAGAAGCCTCCCAACCAGGTCAACCCCAGTGCAACCAAACACTCTAAACCAAAACACCCATGCCACATCCAATGCCCCCACCCACTACATTACAAACTCCACCCCCACAACCCATAGTTCCTTACCAGGTCTCCCACTTCCCCAACCCCAATATACCTCCCAGACCACAGTCTTAGAAAAGAAGTTGAAGGTGTGGTATACAAATGCCGATGGAATAACAAACAAGTATGAGGAGTGGCACGAAAGAATCAAAGAGACATCCCCAGACATAATAGCACTCACAGAAACAAAACTCACCAGAATAATAACAGATTCAATCTTTCCATCCGGATACCAAATCCTCAGGAAAGACAGAGGGAGGAGAGGGGGAGGAGGAGTTGCACTGCTCATTAAAAACCAGTGGGATTTTGAGAAAATGGAAGGAATGGATGGCACGGGCGAAAGGGACTACTTAGTAGGAACAATCCAGTCTGAGGGACATAAGGTGATAATTGCAGTAATGTACAACCCACCACAGAACTGCAGGAGGCCAATAGAAGAATACGATGAGAGCAACAGAGCAATGATCGACACACTAGCTGAGGTGGCCAGGAGAGCACACATGGGGGGAGCAAAGTTACTAGTTATGGGTGATTTCAATCACAAGGAGATTGACTGGGAAAACCTGGAGCCCCATGGGGGTCCCGAAACATGGAGACCCAAGATGATGGATGTGGTACTGGAAAACCTCATGCATCAACATGTTAGAGACACTACCAGAGAGAGAGGAGAGGATGAACCAGCAAGGCTGGACCTTGTATTCACCATGAGTAGTTCGGACATCGAGGGTATCATGTATGAAAGGCCCCTGGGAGCTAGTGATCATGTGGTTCTGTGCTTCGACTACATAGTTGAGCTCCAAGTGGAGAGAGTAGCAGGAATAGGCTGGGAAAAACCAAACTACAAAAGGGGGAACTACTCAGGCATGAGGAACTTCCTTCAAGACATTGAGTGGGAGAGGGAACTGACAGGAAAACCAGTACAAGAAATGATGGACTATGTAGCAACAAAATGCAAGGAGGCAGAGGAGAGGTTTGTTCCCAAGGGAAACAGAAATAATGGGAAGAACAGAACGAGTCCTTGGTTCACCCAAAGGTGTAGGGAGGCAAAAACTAGGTGTACTAGAGAATGGAAAAGGTACAGAAGACAGAGAACTCAGGAAAATAAAGAAATCAGCAGAAGAGCCAGAAACGAATATGCACAGATAAGCAGGGAGGCTCAGAGAGACTATGAAAATGACATAGCATCAAAAGTAAAGACTGACCCGAAGCTGTTGTACAGCCACATCAGGAGGAAAACAACAGTCAAGGACCAGGTAATCAGACTGAGGAAGGGTGATGGGGAATTCACAAGAAACGACCAAGAGGTATGTCAGGAGCTCAACACAAGATTTAAAGAGGTATTTACAGTGGAAACCAGTAGGACTCCAGGAAATCAGAACAGGGGGGCACACCAGCAAGTGCTGGATGAGGTACATATAACCAAGGAGGAGGTGAAGAAGCTGCTATGCGAACTTGACACCTCAAAGGCGGTGGGACCAGACAACATCTCTCCATGGGTCCTTAAAGAGGGAGCAGAGATATTGAGTGAGCCATTAACAAAGATCTTCAACACATCATTTGAAACTGGGCAACTCCCTGAGGTATGGAAAATGGCAAATGTAGTCCCAATTTTTAAAAAGGGAGACAGACATGAGGCACTAAACTACAGACCTGTATCACTAACTTGTATAGTATGCAAGGTCATGGAGAAGATCATCAGGAGGAGAGTGGTGGGGCACCTGGAAAGAAACAAGTGTATAATTGACAACCAGCACGGTTTCAGGGAAGGAAAATCCTGTGTCACAAACCTACTAGAGTTTTATGACAAGGTGACAGAAGTAAGACAAGAGAGAGAGGGGTGGATCGACTGCATATTTTTGGACTGCAAGAAGGCCTTCGACACAGTTCCTCACAAAAGGTTACTGCAAAAGTTAGAGGATCAGGCACACATAACAGGAAAGGCACTGCATTGGATCAGAGAATACCTGACAGGGAGGCAACAACGAGTCATGGTACGCGACGAGGTGTCAGAGTGGGCGCCTGTGACAAGCGGGGTTCCACAGGGGTCAGTCCTAGGACCTGTGCTGTTCTTGGTATATGTGAACGACATAACGGAAGGGATAGACTCAGAAGTGGCCTTGTTTGCAGATGATGCGAAGTTAATGAGAAGAATCGAGGCAGGGTGACCCAAAAAAGAAAATACTTTCATCATTCAACACTTTCACCACACTCACACATTATCACTGTTTTTGCAGAGGTGCTCAGAATACAACAGTTTAGAAGCATATACATATAAAGATACACAACATATCCCTCCAAACTGCCAATATCCCAAACCCCTCCTTTAGAGTGCAGGCATTGTACTTCCCGTTTCCAGGACTCAAGTCCGGCTATATAAAAATAACCGGTTTCCGTGAATCCCTTCACTAAATATTACCCTGCTCACCCTCCAACAGATCGTCAGGTTCCAAATACCATTCGTCTCCATTCACTCCTATCGAACACGCTCATGCACGCCTGCTGGAAGTCCAAGCCCCTAGCCCACAAAACCTCCCTTACCCCTTCCTTCCAACCTTTTCGAGGATGACCCCTACCCCGCCTTCCTTCCCCTACATATTTATACGCTCTCCATGTCATTCTACTTTGATCCATTCTCTCTAAATGACCAAACCACCTCAACAACCCCTCTTCAGCCCTCTGACTAATACTTTTATTAACTCCACACCTTCTCCTAATTTCTACACTCCGAATTTTCTGCATAATATTTACACCACACATTGCCCTTAGACAGGACATCTCCACTGCCTCCAACCGTCTCCTCGCTACTGCATTTACCACCCAAGCTTCACACCCATATAAGAGTGTTGGTACTACTATACTTTTATACATTCCCTTCGTTGCCTCCATAGATAACATTTTTTATCTCCACATATACCTCAACGCACCAATCGCCTTTTTTCCGTCATCAATCCTATGATTAACCTCATCCTTCATAAATCCATCCGCCGACACGTCAACTCCCAAGTAATTGAAAACATTCACTTCTTCCATACTCCTCCTCCCCAATTTGATATCCAATTTTTCTTTATCTAAATCATTTGATACCCTCATCACCTTTTTTTTTTCTATGTTCACTTTCAACTTTTTACCTTTACACACACTCCCAGACTCGTCCACTAACCTTTGCAATTTTTCTTTAGAATCTCCCATAAGCACAGTATCATCAGCAAAAAAGCAACTGTGTCACTTTCCATTTTGTATTTGATTCCCCATAATTTAATCCCACCCCTCTCCCGAACACCCTAGCATTTACTTCTTTTACAACCCCATCTATAAATATATTAAACAACCATGGTGACATTACACATCCCTGTCTAAGACCTACTTTTACCGGGAAGTAGTCTCCCTCTCTTCTACACACCCTAACCTGAGCCTCACTATCCTCATAAAAACTCATTTAGTAACCACCTATTCCATATACTTGCAACATCTGCCACATTGCTCCCCTATCCACTCTATCATATGCCTTTTCTAAATCCATAAATGCAATAAAAACTTACCTACCTTTATCTAAATACTGTTCACATATATGCTTCAATGTAAACACTTGATCTACACATCCCCTACATAAAATCTCCTTGCTCATCCGCAGTTCTACATTCTGTCTTACCTCTAATTCTTTCAATTATAACCCTACCGTACGCTTTTCCTGGTATACTTAGTAAACTTATTCCTCTATAATTCCTACAATCTCTTTTGTCCCCCTTCCCTTTATATAAAGGGACTATACATGCTCTCTGCCAATCCCTAGGTACCTTCTCCTCTTTCATACATTTATTAAACAAAAATACCAACCACTCCAACACTATATATATATATATATATATATATATATATATATATATATATATATATATATATATATACATACATACATACATATATGGAAGACTTGTGGGCGTAATCTCGTATCAATAAAATACCATAACAGCGTACTGGAATAACTGATATGGGAGGAATTGTGAAATAGACCCGGTGAAAAGCTGGGGCACCACGGACATACTTGTGATATCTGCTTCCAGCAGATATCACAAAATATTGTCAGAACAAGTGTGGAAGTATTCAACAGGAAACTTTATCACTGCCTCCACTAAGTACCAGATCAACCAGGCTGTGATGGACATGTGGGCCAGCGGGCCGCCCACAGCAATAGCCTGGCTGAATAAGCATGCGACAGAAAAACCTGGTCTCAGGGCTACAGTGGTAGAAAAAATAAAAACTGTCCCAGGTACATACCATCATCATAGTCTCTTAAGAGTGTGCAACATGATTGCAATACTTACAAGCTCAGCCTCTCGAGACACTGGCCAATATTAATGTTTATTCAGATATTTCGAGCATATATCAATAAGGTCATGGTTTATTTATTCGTACTTAATATTTAGCTGAAGATAAATTGATAGAAAGTACAAAGGAAATGGAGTGAATGTAATAAAGCATCACAAAAATAGCATAACTTGAGATAATGTGGAAATAGAGAGAGAGAGAGAGAGAGAGGGGGGGGGGGGAAGGTTTCATGTGGCATTTACCGAAGTTAATATAAATAATGTAATTAGATAAGGCCATTGACACTAGATTTACATAGGATAAACCAATATAAACACGTGTATGTTTGTTGAAAAACATTTTCGTGAAATCAGCTTTCTGTGCAAACTGGGATGTCATATTAACACAGTTGATACAACTGATATTACACGCATGCGCTCACGAGTCCACAAATACGCAAACAGCCTAATCATAGTGAATGGGCATATATGTTATGTAAGTACTAGCTTGCCAGGGAATATGTCCTCTGTTTTTATTAGCCGTCACTGACATCTTCATCTTCTGTTTTTACTCCGTTGATTTTTACAGGTTGTGATGTTATCCTCGCTTGGCTTATTGCCAAGGGTAGCCTTCTGAGTGGTTATCGTGCTTCCACATGCCTCTCAATGACCTTTTGTTCTCAGCGCTCTGTTAATTTTTAACGCTTCCTTCCTTCCTCCTGGAAGTTATTATGCATTATGTCTTCACTGACTTTTTGTTTTATTCACGCGTTTGTTAAGCTGAAAAAAAAAGACTTCGCAGAGAGGTAGCGGCGATGTTTATATAATTCAGAGAGGGGAAGAGCGAGTTTTTAAAACAAAATTACGTTTATCAAGAGTGTACTGCTACCCAACTATATGACAGTTACTTAGTGGAAGCAAAAGCTACCTAAGTTTTCCTGACATATTCCATTACAGAGGATGGGTTTTTGCACCTGAGGTAATGAAGATGTCAGTCTATGTTGGGAAAATTCAGTAGGGCGGTAAGGATGTCGTCAAGCATTCCCACTATGGGTTCACTAGCCACGACACTTTCAAAAGTTTTCTTATAGCGCAGAGTGACCGATCCTGTACACACATGGTGTCTGGAACCATCTTAGAAACTACTATGTAGTGATCCTTTGTGTTTCAAATAGTGTAGAAACCTAACTCGTAGACCAGCAGATTATCAGAACCTAACAGGTCATCTAAGATACTTACCAATAAACCACAATCACCCCAATACTGGGAGAGGTATGATGGAATAATGGTGGAGTTTCGAGGGGAGGGCGGTGGGTGTGTGGCTGGCAGGAAGGAAGGCAGATAAGAGCCAAGGAAGGTGGGAGGGAAATGGAAAAGCCAAGTAATAGTTTGGTGAGGTTAGGGGGGATGCAGAGGGACGGGACATGAAGAAAACTTTATGCCTCGGATAAGCAGAGAGA
>NC_091344.1:20537153-20557937 GCF_038502225.1 Cherax quadricarinatus
TCCTATTCACATTTGAATTTCATAGGATGCAGATTGTTTAAACTTACCCCCCCTCCCCCCCCAAAAAATTACCTCATTTGCCCCACTAAAGAAGATATTATCTATGTATTTGAACCAAATGCATTTGTTGCTAGGCTTCCCAGTTGAAGACACTATGAACTGTCTTAGAAGAGCCCTGCTGAGCCATAATCTGACTATACCTGTACCAGTAAGAAAGTTTATCGAGTTAGTCAGGTTATATGTTACTGATAATGTCCTTATAGTTAACACTGCATATAAAAAGATACAGTTCTACGATAGGAACTCCTCCAAGCCCAATTTGTTCAATTTATTTATGCAATAATTCAAAACAGATATTACTTTTAGTGTGTCCAGAAGTACAACATTTTGAATCCATTTTGGGTGAATTGAGTAATTTTCATCCTTTTGTCAGTTTCATTGTGAATGGAAAACTGTACATAAACTGTCTTAATTGGATAAATGGTAAAATTAACAACATTGTATTGAAATGACATGCACTCAAGCCACCCACAACACACACACACACACACACACACACACACACACACACACACACACACACACACACACAAAACAAAACACACACACACACACACACACACACACACACACACACACACACACACACACACACACACACACACACACACACACACACACACACACACCTACACACACACAACAGGCCTAGTGTCTAATCGACATGTGCCTAGGACAAAATGGTAACTAACACACACACACCCACCCACCCACCCACCCACCCACCCATCTTTGCGGCAGGTGACCTGCTGTTGCAGCTGCTGCTTTATTCATCAGGGAAGTATCTCCTGACGCCAGTCTGTCATGCATACCCGTTCACCAACCATACCCGTGCTTTAGTATAAGGGATTTAGCAGCCACTGGTATACCCATACACGGTATCAGTAATTACTTAGTCACTTGCATATTCATGCTGGGTATCAGTGATGAACCACCAGCTGTTGGCGTAGCAGTGATATGTTTCAGTACGTTGGCCAAGTTTTGTAAGGTGAGGCAGACAGTAGTAGTAATATCAATCAATATATTGCACGGTGGGGACGGTGTTGTGGTGACATGCTGTGCTGTTGTATTCGTGGAAATATTGGGATGGGGTGCACGAACTGTATGTGGTGACGTTCAGGAGCAGTTGGACTGTGATTGGATAAAGGTGCACTGTGGCATTGTGTTAGTGAAAGCGGTGGATTGAAGGTACACCTACAGCACTGGTGGCAGCAGTAGGGTAGATATACCATTGTTGTATTGGTGGAAGAAGTAGGGTAGATATACCACCGTTGTATTGGTGGCAGCAGTAGGGCAGATATGCCACTTTTGTGTTGGCAGCAGTAGGATTGAGATACCACCGATGTATTGGTGGCAGTGGTGATTGGGTAGAGGTAGGCGCATTGTGGTGGCCTGGTGGCTCAAGCTCCTGCTTCACACACGGAGGGCCCGGGTTCGGTTCCCGGCGGGTGGAAACATTTCGACACGTTTCCTTACACCTGTTGTCCTGTTCACCTAGCAGCAAATAGGTACCTGGGTGTTAGTCGACTGGTGTGGGTCGCATCCTGGGGGACAAGATTAAGGACCCCAATGGAAATAAGTTAGACAGTCGATGACGCACTGACTTTCTTGGGCTATCCTGGGTGGCTAACCCTCCGGGGTTAAAAATCCGAACGAAATCTCTATTGGTGACAGCGGTGGGGTAGAGGTGTGTCCTGAGCCTGACAACAACCTGGCAACGTTACTTAATACTCTTGTCTTGTGATCCTGTCCCTTTCTCCCTGATTACCTGCTTCACTCTCCTACCACACGACACTCATTCCCACAGTCATTATTATTATTATTATTATTATTATTATTATTATTATTATTATTATTATTATTATTATTATGGGAAAGCGCTAGTTCCGTTGGAGATCATACCATTCCTATGTTGATGAGAAAACAGTCAAATTGCTAATTTTTGCCATAGGGAAATTTAATGAACTGGGGCACACGTAGACAACAGTGAAGATTTTGAGTTGACGCGTAAAGGAACTATATTCAGCAGTTATTGAGCACAGGCCGGCTAGACTTGACATGTTCATCCAAGACGAATCTGACATAGGAGAAATTGACGGCTGTGGTTCCCAGTTTGGAATATCTAGTAGATGTACATTCTTTGGGTGTAGATTTTTTTTTTATTTTACGGAATTTACACATTGAATACTCTTGTGGTGTGTGGGGTTTGTGACCCTTTCCAGTTGGTCTTTGATCTTCGCTCCGTATATTTTTTTAGCTAAAAATATCAAATGTAATTAAGTAATTAGTTTAACTGAAACAGGGGTTGGCGGGTTAGTAGACCCAACCTTCATGACGACCACGGAGACACTTGTACCTGACATTTTTTGTTAAATAGGATAGGATGGTAGAGGGCAATAGCCAGGGTAACAGTGCTGGTATCAGCCAGGGCAGCAGTGCTGTTGTCAGCTAATCAGCTAGAGCAGCAATGTACACAGTACCCATTGAGAAGGAAGGTGGAGTGAGAGGGGGGATGGAGCAATCGACAAATTGTCCACATTTGAGCAAGGAAACTTGAGACTATATTTATGCTCATCTTGGACCATTATGATGGAACAACTTGATATGACTTAATAATGGTCCAGGATGGACCGAAACCTTGTTTAGAGTTCCCTCTCTAATGTGTAGGTTAGTTGTGAATTGTTACAGCCACGGTATTGCTACTCATTCTTTTTCTTCACGATGAGTAAGCAAGTCTCGAGAAAACTAGGGTAGCTGTGACAGCCAGTTGTCTCCACAGGATTGACAGATCATCAAATAATAAATGGTAGAAGTGCTTGCAGTCAGAGAGGCCAACTCCAGTTATCCCTCAGCAGCAACACGGGCGTTAGTTGAGTTGGTATGAGGATTGCATACTTAGAAAACTTAGAAATCCTACAGCAAATATTCTGTGATATTTCAGCTTCTAAAATGGGCAGTGGAAGATTGCAGATAACTAATTCGTGCGTGAATGAAATATTTGTAAGTAATAAAAAAAACAATACCATGACTGGAACAATACACAACCCGCACATCGGAGAAAGAAACTTATGACGACGTTTCAGTCCGACTTGGACTATTAACTAGTCACACACTGTGACTAGCTACACTTCACAGTGTGTGACTATATGCGAGTTACTTGTGTAGTGTAAACTACCTGTAAGTACACTTGGTCCAGGGAGAACAGAAACGTCATGGTAAGGATCATCTCCTAAGTGCGAGTGTTGGTGAATCGTTGGTACTACGGTATTGTGATTTTATTATACTCCTACCTGTAGGTACTCTACAAGATGGGTATATCACTGCAGGACCTATTAGAGGGGGAGTTCAGCCGGTACATTGGTCCGGGGCCCGGACCTTAATGATGAAGATTTTGCAACAGAAATGCAACATTTATCATTAGTACAGAAAGCAGATTTTGGATAACCAGAACTGAAGCCTTTGGAATGTCTAAATTTATTAGCAGACCTCAAGCTTTGTGAGATATTTCCAGATATTTATGCTTGAGGATATTGTTGACAATTCCAGCTACAGTAACGT
This sequence comes from Cherax quadricarinatus, assembly GCF_038502225.1. NCBI lineage: Eukaryota > Metazoa > Arthropoda > Malacostraca > Decapoda > Parastacidae > Cherax > Cherax quadricarinatus. The sequence goes on from NC_091344.1 coordinate 20,540,772, forward strand.
CAGCAGAAAGATCTTTTAGCAGACTCAAACACAAAAACCTTTTTAAGGTCAATGTCTCAAACCCGACTTGTTGATTTAGCAATACTGTTTAATCAAGCATTGCCAGAGAAATTGAGTTTGAACGTGTTATTAGAAATTTTGCAGACAAAAAAAAAAGTTCATTTCACTAAGTAGTCTAAATAAATACTAAATTTTTAAGAATTTATTTTACTTTGAAAGAACTTATTAAACGTTTAAAAATATAGGCACTTCTATAGTTATAGGCAGACCAAAGTTTTCAAAATCCATAAAGTATATGTTATCAGGTCATTCTGCTGCACAGGAAATAAAGCATTTATGAAAGTTTACCAATGGTTTTATTGGGCTTCAGATTCTCAGTTTTGAGAGAAGCCTCAGCCTGCCCTCGGGGACCTCCAGGAAGTCTTGTTCCGCCTTGCAAAATTTCTCTTGAAGGCCCTGTGACCAGTTACGAGAGAGTATCTACTCCTGCAGCTCGGACTAGAGTCAAAGTATTTTGTTGCTTCCCTGGTCACTCAGGCTGCTGTTGTAGGCGACGCACTGACCCATATATCCATCACAGTCTGGTTGATCTGGCAGCCAGAGTACGACGGATAACAGTGTGCGTTATAAATGATAACATGCCTGATCTGATCTTCAGAATAATCAGAACAACTAATCAGTTACACAACTTATCCCTTGATGGTACAGGGGAAGGGATCATCGTCCCCTTGTCCTGGTCTAGGTCGATAAATTAGACGCTTGTGCAACACTCGAGTATCTTTATTGTGGAAACGTTTCGCTAATTAATGGCTTAGTCAGTCCAGTACAGAGAAGAATAATTGAAGATCAGAAGGAGTTTGAGGTAATCAGGCCCTCACCTAAGAGTCAATGTAATCAGTCCATCAGTCTTGATTGATGGACTGAGGAAGCCAATGGTTGGCGATTTCATTATTCTGTCGATTCTCTGAACCATTTATCTACATTCCCCTCGTTGATGGCCTGATCGGTCAGGATATTAGTTATAGTAGCATGTAGCCCAGCGTAGGCTGGTTGGGAACCAACTAGAAGAACTTGTCAAGTTCTTCCCTTCAAAGGAGATGCCTTGATGATGGTGAAGGGCTCTAGATCCAAGGACTTTGATCTTTCCTTCCTTGGATTAAACCCGATTGCCTCCCGTTTCCCAGGTGCTGTATGACCATTAAGGCTTTGGTGCTTTCCAATAATATAATAATAATTCTCTTGAAGATTGGAATCTGTTCGCAATTTCTATATTTGAAGGAGCGGTGCTGAAAAGTGTCGGATCCTTTACACACTGATCACACCCTCATTGAATTACAAAAGAGGATGAGCACATGTGCTGCTGCTGCTGCTGCTGCTGCTGCTGCTGCTTGCTGCTGCTGCTGCTGCTTGCTGCTGCTGCTGCTGCTGCTGCTGCTGCTGCTGCTGCTGCTGCTGCTGCTGCCGCCGCCGCCGCCGCCGCCGCCGCCGCCGCCGCTGCCGTCGCCGCCGCCGCCCAAATGATATGCCCGTGAGGGGAGGAATAATACATTTAACTCCGGCGTTTGGAGAATTGACTTAAAGTAAACAAGACTGCACTTGAACATTCCCTGAGGATGTGATGAATGGTTTGAAAAACCGACAAGTTGAAGATTGAGACACTTATGCAACATATGGGAATCTTTATTCAGGAAACGTTTCGCCACACAGTGGCTTCATCAGTCCGATACAAAGTATCGGACTGATGAAGTATGCAACATCATGGAATCTTGATTCTGAGGACATGTACGTAACCTTCACGGCTACGACAACTACTACTACAACTAACCCATCTCTTTGGGAAGGACCTACTTCCACTGGGGAATCCCGCCTACCAGTGACTATGCCCTCGTCTGCTACACCTGACGTTACTATATAAGCGCCAGGCTCCTTTCTTCTACTTCAGAATCTCCACGACTATGGTGCTCTTTGCACCTACTCCTAGGTTGAGGGACTGATTACCTCATCTTCTGTACATAGTTCTACTGTCTTCAAGTTATGTCCTAGAATTTGTATTGATAAAGCCACTGGATGGCGAAACGTCTACAATAAAGATACCCAGATGTTGCACATGTGTCTTAATTTCACCGATACAAAGTAGAAAGGTGTAAGGAGAGGAGTAGTTTGAGGTAATCAGTCCCTCAGCCTGGAGTCGATGTGTTCAGTCCATCAATCTTGTAGAATGTACCTCCAACTACTCTCCTTACACCTTTCTACTTTGTATCGGACTGATGAAGCCACTGTGTGGCGAAACGTTTCCTGAATAAAGATTCCCATATGTTGCATAAGTGTCTCAATCTTCATTCCCTGAGGAACCTTCCTCAGCCTCTCCAGTGACGAGTCATCATATAACAAAGACCCGCATCAGGAAGCATTTCTCACGTTTCCTTACTATCATATCCCCCCTAATTCTACGTCTTTCTAGAGAGTGCAGATTCAGGGCCCTTAGTCTATCCTCATAGGGAAGGTTTCTGATACATGGGATCAACTTTGTCATCCTCCTTTGTACATTTTCCAGAGCATTTATATCCATTCTGTAATACGGTGACCAAAACTGTGCAGCATAATCTAAATGAGGCCTAACCAAGGATGTATAGAGTTGAAGAACAACCTGAGGACTCCTATTATTTATGCTTCTTGATATGAAGCCAAGGATTCTATTAGCTTTATTGCGAACACTTATGCACTGTTGTCTTGGTTTCAGATTACTGCTAACCAGAACTCCTAAATCTTTTTCGCAATCCGCAATATTAAGATCTACATTATTTAGTTTATATGTGGCATGGTTATTGTCCTGTCCAACATTTAGAACTTTGCATTTGTCTATATTAAACTGCATCTGCCACTTCTCCGACCACTGCATCAGTCTATTCAAATCTTCCTGGAGTGCTCGAATGTCCTCGTCAGAATGAATTCGACGGCCTATTTTGGTGTCATCGGCAAACTAGCTGATGTCGTTCTTTATGCCCTCATCTATGTCGTTTATGTAGATTGTGAACAGCAGGGGGCCCAACACTGACGCCTGTGGAACACCGCTCGTGACGCTTCCCCACTCTGATTTCTCCCCATTTATGCAAACTCTCTGCTGCCTATTTGTCAACCATGCCTCTATCCAGGAAAAAAATTCTCCTATTCCATGTGCCTTAATTTTCCTCAGTAGTCTCTGATGTGGGACCCTGTCAAAAGCCTTACTGAAGTCCATATACACAATATCATATTCATTACCATGATCTGCCTCCTCAAATACCTTAGTGAAAAAAGTTAATAAATTCGTAAGGCAGGAACGCCCCTTTGTAAAACCATGCTGAGATTCGTTGATTAATTTATGCTTTTCAAGGTGGCTACAAACTGCCTCGGCAATTATTGATTCCATAAATTTTCCCACCATGGAGGTTAGGCTTATTGGTCTATAGTTCGAAGCTAAGGACCTGTCACCTGCTTTGAAAATAGGTATCACATTTGCCATTTTCCACTTTCTTATGTTCTTATGTTGTTGAAGCACCCTCACCAGAGGGAAGATTTAGTCCTCAAAGCAGTATCAGACCACTACATCAATAAGAACGATCAATTAGTCTGTTGTGGATAAGGACACTTATGTTCAGAGGCATTTACTAAAGGAAACGTTTCGCCACGAGTGGCTTCATCAATCCAGTCATTGTAAAGTAAAAGGACACAAGTGCAACTAATGTGACATTTTATTGTGGCAACGTTTCGCTCTCCAGGAGCTTTATCAAGCCATTACAAACAATACATGGACACAGAGGGTATATGTAGGCTCAGAGTGAGGTGCAATACTAGTGAGGTACCATTTCGATGTTCACTAGTGGTGGTGGTGGTGGTAGTAGTAGTAGTAGTAGTAGTAGTGACAAAGGTAATACAATATGGTAGAGCAATTAATTCGTACATGAGAAAAAGGATATAAAAGCTATTACTTGGGTAACATAAAAATAGGTTGGACAAATATAGACTTGAAAGAGGCAGCTTGTTTCAGTGTTCACTCCTTGTATGTGCTTGTGTAGTATAACAGGAGAGACTATGTGATGGCAGGGTTTACTGTTTTCAGGAGGATTCTTGCTAAGACTTCGGAGATGGTGAAACTGCCGTTGTTTTGTTTAATTGTATTCGGTTGTAAGGTAAGACACATATGCAACAGTTAGACAACTTTATTCCGAAACGTTTCGCCTACACAGTAGGCTTCTTCAGTCGAATACAGAAAGTAGGCAGGAACAGTAGAGATGTGAAGACGATGTAATCAGTCCATCACCCTTAAAGTCGTAGAATTTGAGGTTGTCAGTCCCTCGGCCTGGAGAAGTTCAGTTCCATAGTCAGGAACTATCTTCAATTGTATTCGGACAAGATGGTATAAACCTTGGTAATAAATACCGACAAGTTGGTTTAGAAAGACACGTAAGCAAACACGTAAGCCGTCACCGACACTATAGAACGCAACACTGGAAACTACAAAATTTCAAAAACATTGGCATACATGATACTTAAGCACCACCAACCCAACAACACAGGAGTCACATGATTTCAACGTCTACCTCTTCATCATAGGCAGAGGTTGTTTTGATAAGGACCTGCCTCGCATGGGCCAGTAGGCCTTCTACAGTGTTCCTCCATTCTTATGTTCTTATGACATTCCTCAGGTCACGTGCGTCACACCTCACTCTCCGCCTATATATATAATGCCTTTCTACCTCTGTATGTTAGAAGTGATCAAGGTCCCAGGACCGAAACGTTTTCATAGTGTTTGCTTACGTGTCTTTCTAAACCAATTGTATTCGAAACAGCGATCAGTGCTGATTCGAGGCATTTGCGTCTACGGAAATTAGTTTCTTTGATCACTAATTGGGCGTCTCTGAATTTCATGAGATGATTGGTGGAATTTCGGTGTTGTACACAGGCGTTGTTCAAGTTATCGTTTCTACATGCGTAAATGTGTTCATTGAGGCGGGTGTCGAGGTTTCTTGCTGTTTCACCTACGTAAATCTTGTCACAGCCTCCACAGGGTATAGTGTAAACTCCTGCATTGACTGGTTCGTGATGCTTGGATTTTGTCCTGGTTAGATCCTTTATTGAAGTGCTAGAAGCGATGGCGACTCTGGTGTTAGCTTGTGAAAGTACTTTTGAGACGTTCAGTGCAACCTGGCTGTTGGGAAGAATTATAACTTTGTTGGGAGTGGTGTTGGTGAGTGGAGAATTAATGATCTGAAGAGCTCTTCTTGCAGTCTTTGATGAAAAAAGAAGGAAAATGTAACTCAGTGAATGTTTGGTGAATGTATGTACATTCCTCGTCAAGAAACTCAGGACTACAAATTCGGTATGCTCTTAGGAAAAACCCGATGATGATGCCTCTTTTGGTCTTGGTATCTTGACTGGAATAGAAGTGTGTGAGATCATTTTATTGGTGGGTTTCCGATAAACTTGAAATCTTAGGTTGTTGTCTACTTTGTGAATGAGGACGTCGAGGAAAGGTATCTTGTCATTGGACTCTTCTTCTAGTTGAAGAATTGAGACACTTATGCAACACATGGGAATGGTAAGACACATATGCAACAGTTAGACAACTTTATTCCGAAACGTTTCGCCTACACAGTAGGCTTCTTCAGTCGAATACAGAAAGTAGGCAGGAACAGTAGAGATGTGAAGACGATGTAATCAGTCCATCACCCTTAAAGTCGTAGAATTTGAGGTTGTCAGTCCCTCGGCCTGGAGAAGTTCAGTTCCATAGTCAGGAACTATCTGATAGTTCCTGACTATGGAACTGAACTTCTCCAGGCCGAGGGACTGACAACCTCAAATTCTACGACTTTAAGGGTGATGGACTGATTACATCGTCTTCACATCTCTACTGTTCCTGCCTACTTTCTGTATTCGACTGAAGAAGCCTACTGTGTAGGCGAAACGTTTCGGAATAAAGTTGTCTAACTGTTGCATATGTGTCTTACCTAACAACCTGTCGGTATTGTATACCATTTTGATGTTCAACACATGGGAATCTTTATTGAAGAAACGTTTCGCCACACAGTGGCTTCATCTTCTAGTGTAAACTGGATCGCCGGTTCAACTGCGTTGAGCCATGCCTGCGTTGAACCGGCGATCCAGTTTACACTAGAAGAAGAGTCCAATGACAAGATACCTTTCCTCGACGTCCTCATTCACAAAGTAGACAACAACCTAAGATTTCAAGTTTATCGGAAACCCACCAATAAAAATGATCTCACACACTTCTATTCCAGTCAAGATACCAAGACCAAAAGAGGCATCATCTAACCAGGACAAAATCCAAGCATCACGAACCAGTCAATGCAGGAGTTTACACTATACCCTGTGGAGGCTGTGACAAGATTTACGTAGGTGAAACAGCAAGAAACCTCGACACCCGCCTCAATGAACACATTTACGCATGTAGAAACGATAACTTGAACAACGCCTGTGTACAACACCGAAATTCCACCAATCATCTCATGAAATTCAGAGACGCCCAATTAGTGATCAAAGAAACTAATTTCCGTAGACGCAAATGCCTCGAATCAGCACTGATCGCTGTTTCGAATACAATTAAACAAAACAACGGCAGTTTCACCATCTCCGAAGTCTTAGCAAGAATCCTCCTGAAAACAGTAAACCCTGCCATCACATAGTCTCTCCTGTTATACTACACAAGCACATACAAGGAGTGAACACTGAAACAAGCTGCCTCTTTCAAGTCTATATTTGTCCAACCTATTTTTATGTTACCCAAGTAATAGCTTTTATATCCTTTTTCTCATGTACGAATTAATTGCTCTACCATATTGTATTACTTTTGTCACTACTACTACTACTACTACTACCACCACTAGTGAACATCGAAATGGTACCTCACTAGTATTGCACCTCACTCTGAGCCTATATATACCCTCTGTGTCCATGTATTGTTTGTAATGGCTTGATAAAGCTCCTGGAGAGCGAAACGTTGCCACAATAAAATGTCACATTAGTTGCACTTGTGTCCTTTTACTTCACATATTGTCGGTAATTCTACCAACTTTATTACAATCCAGTCATTCGTGGCGAACCGTTTCCTCTAAATAAATGTTCGGACTTGTGCATAAGTGTTCTTATACATAGCTGACCCCTATCACCAGTTAGCCTACTAACGAAAATAATTAAATGATAGGTTGCAGGACAAGCTTTCATTGGGGCAACTTTTCACTTTGTCGAGCTTTATCATGGCATGACCAAATTTTGTCCTAGTAACATCTCTCTGTTTCAGTAGCAACAGATCAGCTAATTTGTTTAGGAAATTATAACCGGCGAAAGAAAATTAGCTGTAAATTATAGGGAACGTATCGCTGTAGGGACACAGTATTGGCAATACTATTAGCGAATGTGCGTCAGTTCTGTATATAGTTGCGTACATTACATTACCCAGCACTAGCGTGGAGCTCCCCGCGGGATTAAGCACCTTGAAAAACTTAAGGATATAAATATTTGAGAGTTGAAGTGTGTGTGCTACGAGGAAAGACTAAACGAACTTCGCTTGTAGACTCTGAAAGAGAAGAGGACTAGGACAGACATGATTACGACATTCTGGATACTCTGAAGGTGAATCACACCATTGAGCATGGGTGGGAGCCGCTCATTGACCAGCAGGCCAGGGAAAGTGGCGGCGGCAGGATATGATGCGGTTGCTGCAACTTCTGCAGTTTCTGATGTTTGTGGTGTTGCGTGTACCTTGGCGTCATCGGTGATAGGTCACGGAAGCAGTATTTGTTTCGTTTCTCCGTGACCCTGGTGTAAGTGTACGTGCTTGCGCATGTGCATGGTTGTATATGGTCATTGTAGCGGAGCTGCAGTTTCTGTTACTTGGGACTTACCATTTCTTAGAAATGGAAATTAAATTTTAATGAAAAGAGGAGGCGGAGGGGGAGAAATTTGGATTACATTATATATCAAAGAACACGTGCATACATCTGTATGTAAACAATGCAGATACATTGTTGCAAGAACCTCTCGATATTTTAAAACACTGTGCCATAGAATACACACCATTACTAGCCTCATACAACTAGGCTGAACGTCATGAACAAATTCGAACAAAGCAACACCTACTAAATGTAGATTGACCCTAGATAAATTGGTCAGGACTAAATTACATTACATTAACTAGTTATCCTGGAGGGTGGGTACTCTACAGTAGTAGCAGGAATTTTTTTTCCTCTTTCCCCTATGGGTTTGTTTATAACTAAGAACACCGCATCCAATTAACTTAAAATTTCAACGCTGGTGTACTGTAACCAGGGAAGATACATGCAACTGTTGGCATAAGCTGGTTCCCGCTTGTCACGTTTCATCAGTCCCAGTTTCTGATTTCCGTGCGATAACTTGAGAAAGCCTCTTCTGATCGGCTTTAAACTCTCAGTATTGGTGAAGAAGAAGATTGAAGAAGATTGGGATTGATATTGGAGTGTGTAGTTGCCAATTTGTACATGTATATTTTATCGACAAGATGGTGAATTAGATACATGTGCAACATCTGGGTATCTTTCTTGTAGACGTTTCGCCATCCAGTGGTGATCACCGTAGTCTTGAAGACTACAGTGCTCTCCATCTCCAAGGCTGAGGGTCTGATTACCTTATCTTTTGTGTACAATTCTACTATCTTCCAATCATGTCCTTGAATTTGTATTGATAAAGCCGCTGGATGGCGAAACGTCGACAAAAAAGATACCCAGATGTTGCACGTCTAATTCTTCAGGTGCCAGTTTACCGTTTCATTTTTAAAATGGTGTGGTATTTTTTCCGTTAAATATCTTGACTATGCCTTATCTGAATATCTTCAAACCTTAATGGCTGACGCATGTTTTGAGAAAGATGATGCAGTTCAAGTTTAGCCTATGTCAGTACAAATTCACCATCATACTAACATAGTTACAGTACAAACCAGGAAGCGTTAGATTCATTACAGTTGTTGGATAATGCATCTTTCTGTCGGCTTCAAACTTTTGTCTCTACGGGTGGTGTGTGGGGAGGGACAGGTGGGACTGCGGCAGTGAAGTGCGGGTGAGGGAGGGAAGGGGACTGCGGCAGTGATGTGCAGGTGAGGGAGGGAAGGGGACTGCAGCAGTGATGCAGTGAAGTGTGGGTGGGGAGGGAAGGGGACTGCGGCAGTGAGGTGAGGGTGGTGTGTGAGGGGTTAGGTAGGATAGCGTAGGAACACTAGTGTGGGTGTGGTCTACTATACTGTACTATTGTAGGTGTGGTGCACTGTAGGGGGGGGGTCCTGTCACCCCCGCTCTCTCACCCTCACGCTGGTGTGGTAGGGAGGAACCTAGGAAGGGGGGGAGAAGGGATGACGTGATGGGTTATAAAAGGTGCAGGGGGGTACACACCTGCTTCTACCAGACCCCTTTCACTTTCAACTTCCTCTCACCCCTCTTCCTCACCTCCCTTCTCTCCCTACCTCCCTTCTCTCCCTACCTCCCTTCTCTCCCGTTAACCTCTCTGCCCCTATCCTGTCTGGCCCCACCTTTCTTCGTCTCCCCACCTCCCTCCATCCACTTCTCCCCTCCCTCGGCCACTCCACCTTTCCCAATGTCTCCCACAACATCCATGAATGTAAACAATATGTAAATGGTGTGATATGGTGTAGTGTTGAGTGTAGACCTTCACCAGTGACGCTTCTACCACCGTCTCATTACTCTTAAACTTTACAAGGGTTCCAATGGAAATAAGTCACTTTGACTTTTTTGGGGGTTATCTTAGGTAATCTACACATGCTGCTGTGTATGATAATTTATGTAACTATTTATATTCCTGGATAAACTTCCTAACTTTTGCTGAGCTGCTTTGTAAAGTCAGCGAGTGTGTTGGGGGGGGGAGAACCTTGTAACTTGGGTAATAATAATAATAATAATAATAATAATAATAATAATATTATTATTAATAATAATCTTTACTATAAGTACATGTACATGGTATACATATAATAATAGTCAGAATAGTGTGATTTTTCTATTGGAAGTGCAGAAAGGTGTGACAAGCTTATTCTAGAAGTTCCATGAAAATTTACTAAAAAATGCAAAAAAAAAAAAAAATGGCAGCATTATGACACGTTAACGTAAAAGTGGGAATACCAGATTTGGGTGAGTGTAGAAGATCAAGTGAAGCATACTGATGTTATTGTTATAGTAGTGCATTACTATTATTTTTAAGAAAAAAATTTAGAATTTTGGGGATCATAATATAATGTACTACCGTGGTCTACTATAACATCAATGGGGCTTCACTTGGGGCCACATTCACCTAAAACACTTTTTGTATACCCAGTTTTCGGTAAACGTGATGAGTATCACCATAACGATTTTTTTTAGGCAATAATCATGGATCTTCTAGTATACGATCCTCACCTGGTTTATTGGAAAACGTGAAAAGTGATCAAGGTCCCAGGACCGAAACGTTCTTTAACTATGACTTAGTATTTGCTCACGTCTCTTTCTAAACCAATATGTCGGTATCTATACCACGATCCTCATCTTCCGAACTTTCAACAAAATCGAACGATTCTAACTATTATTACCCAGGTTGGTAGTTTCACCCCATCGTTAAACTTACACTCGTTGAGCAGTGTATTCTAGAGGGTGCAGGTGTTACACATGCAGGTTTCAAGTGCACGCAGGTGTTAGATGCACAAGTGTTAGCTACAAGTGTGCAGCCACCACAGTTGCTTGAATTAATGTGGTTACTCCATTGTCATTTCATTCACCAGGGAGAAGTCGGATGATAGGGGAAACTGTTGTACGATGACTCGAGGATCGAGGATCAGTGCCCCCGCGGCTCGGCCTCAGACCAGGTTGTTGCTGCTGGCCGCACGCAGTCCAACGCACGAACCACAGCTTGGCTAATCAGAAACTGGCCTTAGGAACCTATCCAGTTTCTTCTTGAAGGCAGCAAGTGGTGTATTATTAATCCCATTGTTGAATAGTCTTGGATCCCTTCACCACCACTACTGTCACCAATACCACTACCCAACCAACGGCTTCGCTGCTACCACTACGACCACAAAGGTGGCGGGGCATGGCAGAGCGGCGACCACAGGGGGCTTGTACTGCTCTAGATGGTGATTACCTGTAGTTGCTTCCACGGGTCATTACCCCTGCGGCCCAGTCCCAGACCAGGCTTCCTGGTTGCTGGACTAATAGAGCAAACTGTTGGTGCCAGCCTCCTGCAGTCCATCGTATGTAACAGCCCGGGTGATAGGGAATTGGTTTGAAGAGCTTGTCCAGTTTCTTCTTGAAGACAACTAGGGGTTTGGTGGCAATTCCCCTTATGCACGGTGGGAGGACGAAGAATCGTGGTCTCTACTTTTATTGAGTTCTCTGTGTACGCATCGCTTTTCTGCTTTTCACTGAAGGTGCCTTGCACTGTCTGCCAAACCTCTTGCTTTCGTAAGGATTGATTTCGGTGTGCAAAATCTTCCAGGTGTAGATTATGGTACATTTCTCACAGTAATTATCTTAACTTTTTTCTTTTTGCCACTCGAGCAGTGGTGATAAGTTCCAGCTACTTAGGTGTAGAAAAAATGAAGAACTCAAAAGGAACATTGTATATAAAGCCCAAGAGGATCATCAACAAGAAAGAAAGGAATGCGTGAAAGACCTAGATATCATAATGTCGACTGACCTTTATTTCACAATAAGACAAAAGTCACGACAATCAGGGAAAAATGTGGGGTGGATAAGAACTTTCAAAACAAGGGAGTAATAGTATCAGTGCTGACACTATTCAAATCGATTCCTCTAATCGAATATTGCTCTGTTCAGGGAAGGAAAGATGTCAGAACTGGAACAGGTACATAGATCATTTACTGTCTGCATAAATTCAATAAATCATTTGAATTACGTGCAAGACTTCAAAGTTCTAGGTATGTACTAGCTGGAGTGGAGGAGAGAGGGGGAGGGATACAGGATAATATATACGTGGAGTGTACTTGAGGGCCTCGTCCCAAATCTGCACACTGCCATGACAACATACTGGAGTGAGAGATTTGTAAAACAAATCCAGTGGAAAGCATGAGTGCGGCGGGCACAGTAAGAGATCATTGTATCAACATGTGGTCCCAGGCTAGTCAAGATCCTACTAGAAGATATCAGAAACACTACTGGGACAATTGTGGAAGCCTTTAAGAGGAAACTGAATAAAGTGCCAGATTAACTAATCTGTGATGGGTATGTGGGCCAGCAGTCATATTTTTTTTCAACCTAGGAGGCCTGGCCTGAGACTGGGCCTTAGGGAAGATAATCTCCAGACCACAAACAGATAACATATAATAACACAAATAATTTGGCAGCCTGATTGATTAGACAATCAAAATGGAAGCCTGGGCTACGAGGTTGGAAACCTCATGTCAGGTGATCATCCAAATAATCGTAATAATTACATCCATACAGTATAGAGCGATCTTTTAGTGAGAGTAAAACGAGAAAAACTGGCAAGAAATTCAGGACCGCAGCATCACTTTTGAGCCACATAGTATAACGAGTGGTTATAACCCCCTAACGTCCTCCCCCACACGCACATACTATACATAACATTCATTTATACAAACATACAAGGTTGTAAAGGTAGTAATAAAATCTCTCACTCAAGCGACCTGCTCATCGAGTCGTGCCGTATTAGGAATCTTCACAGATACCCATATTAAAAACCTGCTATTGCAGCACTAGAAAATATTGCTAGACACAGATGTAATTTTAAAATTTCTTTGAAATTACCGCAGAGAAACTTCGAGCTATATTCTGTAATATGAAAACAAGAAGCCATCAGGGAAATTGAAAAGTAGTCCCAGGCTAGTCGTCGTAAGCTCCTCTCTTGTATGTGCGGGTTTTTTGTGTATCGTTCCAGTCACGGTATTGTGCCTTTTTTTTTTTTTTTTGGTTATTTATAAAAAGTAGTCCAAAATACTTTCTCATGCAAAATCACACTAGCTCTAATATTGGGACTTTTCGTAAGACAAAATTTTCACTGGCGCAGCGCCAAAGAAATAAAAAAAAGTTGCAAAAAAAAAAAAAACGTTAAGATACTGCTCATTGAACTATTAGTCAAAATACTGGTAATCCACATGAGATTTACATGACTGACACCAAACTCTACTTGGCCCAGGGCCGGGCTCTGTGAAAATGAAAACTCTCGAAACTCATCAAAGGTATATATATTTCTGACATAACCCTCTTCCTACTTGACTTTGAAGCCATTCAGGACGTGTCTGATCGCTCTGTCCAAGGATCAGACTCGAAATTCGCCATGAAAATACAAATTAAATAACATAGCATAAAGGGAACAAACCCCCATACTGTGTCGTACGTCTCACTGGCTCCATTTAGATGAGGACAAATAGGCTTGAGGAGATAGAGACCTAGGGAGGCTCTGTTATTCTCCTGCCTGGTGTGTACTGACCTTATCTGAATCGGACTGTACCACTGTTGAGTTGACACAAGTTATCAGTCTTCTGGCAGGCAACGGTTACCTGTTGACGTAAGTTACCATGTTATTTCCCTGTCATCCCACTCCATGTAACTCTCCCAGCTCTGGCTCATAGATTTCAGATAACTTTATGTATAAAATCCACCCTGTGCAGTGGAATCTAACACAGCTAGCTCTGGTTCCCACTTTGTAAGTATCATAAACATAAGCGAGTCTTGGACAAAGCAAGTTCTTGATAATAAGGGCAGACAGATTCTTGAATTTAAGAAAAAGCAGGAGCTTGATTCTGGGGAGAGGCAGAACATTAATTGTAGGGGCAGAGGAATCTTGATTCTAATACTAAGGATGGCATGATCTTGATTCTACAGAAGTTGTGTACAAGGACTTCGCTAAAGCATTTGACAAATCGATCTGCAATTCCTTGAAGTAGTAAACAATGTAAAATCTAAGCTTAGCACTGTGAAAAGCTAATTACCCCAAGTTCACTTCTGTTTCTCATTCTCATAACATACAGATAAAAACTATCTTTTGCAATGACCCACAAATTAGCATAAAAATTAATTCTGTAGAGGACGCCGAAAAACTGCAAGAGATATGGACGATTGAAAACATCATGTTCAACAGGGACAAATCCAATTACTCGGATCTGGAAAAAAAAAATGAGGACGCTTCAAAGGGTAGCAGTACACAAAGCTGGAGATCACCCCATAGGGCATAAAGAACATGTCAGAGGCTTACCTGGAGATCATTTCGAGGATCAGTGCCCCCGCGACCCAGTCCTTGACTAGGCCTCCCGGTGGATCAGGGCCTGATCAACTAGGCTGCTACTGTAGGTTGCACGCAATCCAACGAACGAAGCACAGCCCGTTGATCGGGTCGCCTAGTTATAATAATGTCAGCTGACCTATGTTTTAAAGAACACAAAGCAAACGCTGCAAAGGGATATCTACAACCCGCTTAGAGCCAATAAAGCATTTATATTACTGGGAACTCTCCAAAGAACTGGAAATATACTCTGGCAAGAAGACGAGCGAGAAGTGGTAATATAGGCAGCCAAGATAGTAGAGGGCTTAGTCCCACTGCAAACTACCATAACGTACTGGAATGGGAGAGAGAGAAATTTATGAACTATTGAAAAGCTGGGGAGCCACAGGCATAGTACGAGAGCACTGTATCAACATCCATTGGTCTAGACTATTCATCCTGCTACTAGCAGATATCAGAAATATTACTGGAACCAGTGTGGTGGTCTTCAAAAGGAGACTTGATCATTACCTCAGCTGTGTGCCAGATCAAGGCTGTGATGGATATATGGACCAGCAGGTCAGCAACAGCCTGGTCGACTAGGAAGGCCTGGCCTTGGACCGAGCCGCTGTAGTAGGAGAATTTGAAACAGGTTGCAAGTAAATCACAGATAAGCTAGAAGCGACAGGACCTTGATATGGTGGATCGACAGGGAGGAGGGTAGAAGGCTGTCACCAGGGTTGGCAGGTTACTGACACTCGGTGGTCAGAAAGTTTATACTATTGGACCTCTATGAATACCAGTGAAGAAAAATAGCAGCAGTTGCGGTATACATTAATTTTTTAAAGGTGTGTGACAAGTGACCATGGCTGTGATACTTATAAAATTTATTTTCAAATGAAATTTTTAAAAGGTACAACAGGTAAAGTAGAAACTTTCCAGAAGAAATTGGGCCCCCCTACCTACTGCAAGTGCCAGATTAGCTAGGTTGTGATGGCGGGCAGCAACATCCTGGTTACCCAGTCAGTCAGCGACACCCCGGTTACCCAGTCAGTCAGCAATGAAACTTGATCTCAGGCTGGACTGTCAAGGTGGAGGAACCTCCGAAATCGGTCACAGGTGTTTATCATGGGTATGCCATGCGAGATGCTCGGACGCCCAAGAAAGAAATCAAAACAACCCATTTGAGCCCAGTAAACAAACTGAGTTTGGCAAGTACTGTAAGCGCCCTTGTACCTTTGTGTATCATCATAATATAAGTGATAAAAAAAAAAGAATACACTTGGGGATATACAATTTACAGGTCATCATTCTTTTAGCCGTGCACAACGCAGGACTGAGGAGATTAAGAAAACTCTCGAAACTAATCACAGGTACATCACAGATTTAAACAAATTTGAGACACTTGCTCAGAATTTCTGGTATCTTGACATGTATAGGTTAGTGTACTTTTTCCATTTCTAACTACTGGAGGGCCCCGCTTAAACAGCACACTGGCAGCAGATTCTTTTAATACAACGTTTCACCCAGTAGGCTTTAGCAAGTACACAGGAATGAGCAAATGCACCTTATAAGGCAACGAGCGCCTCATGGTGCTCGTTGTGGAGGTTTAATGTGAGAGCTGGGTGTGGTAGTGTATAAGGGAGCAATGTAGCAGGCAACGTGGGTGTGGCAACATGTGGGGGTGGTGTGGGTGTGGTTGTGTCGTGTCGTGTCGTGTGTACTGCGAGGGGTTCATAGAACACGCACGCATGCTCACGCCAAGTTTGTTTGACAAGAACCTTTGACAGATGGTAACTAGTACACATACGCAGAGGTCTCGTGGACGCCGTATCCACTACACCTCTTGCTGGTGACATTAGCTTTCTCCTCAGTTTTTTACACACTAGTGTCTACCACTAAGAGCTGTTACATTACTTCATTTTGTTTTTTGGTAAATTCTTTTAAACAGGTAGGTGGGTGTACCTTTACCTTACCTTTGAAGGTTTTCGAGAGTTGTCCTCTCGCAGCCCAGCCCTGGGCCAGGCTTGATTACTTGATATGTGATTGTTTTAACCCTCAAGTACACAACAGACAAGACACAACACCGTCAGGACAATCTCCAATCCCTGAGTAGGCCAAGAGCTGTTATGATAGCTCAGCTCGAAGTCTAACACTGAAGTATATTATATCCCCCATCCCCTTCAGGCTGCTGCCTGCAACAGTCTGCTAATACCCAGGTGCCTATTTACTACTAGGTGGGCAACTGGTGTGTGTGTTTCGACTTGACGATGACTGTTCCCGAGTCCCTCAGTTAACTTGCGAGACGATCTTTGGTATACATACAGATTTTACTTGTGCTGCTCTTTTACCTCACTCACTAGACTGATAACACTATAAGGCAACTTAGTAAGTATGAAGGTTTGTAGATGAATGGTTCAGAGAACCGACATGTTGATAAATTTGACACATGTGCAACTCTTGGGTATCTTTATTGAGGAAACGTTTCGTCACACAGTGGCTTCATCAATCCATACGTAGGAGAAACTTGAAGAACAGGAGGAGAATGAGGTAATCAGTCCCTCAACCTTGAGTCGATGTGTTCAGTCCATCAATCTTGAATAGAATACGGCATATGAGCGGAGAAGCAGCTTATAAACCGTATGGCAAGAGAGGTGCAGCAGTCATAGGTGGTGTCACATTTGTTCAATTTATCAGCATGTCGGTTCTCTGAACCATTCATCTACAAACCTGTCAGACACTGCAACTTCTTGGGATCTTAATACTTAGGAATTCTTCGCTTGCCTAATTCTTGGGCACGACCTACTTCCACATTGAACAAATGTGACACCACCTATGACTGCTGCACCTCTCTTGCCATACGGTTTATAAGCTGCTTCTCCGCTCATATGCCGTATTCTATTCAAGATTGATGGA
>NC_091344.1:20558037-20588037 GCF_038502225.1 Cherax quadricarinatus
GGGGGTAATTAGGTTTGGTCTGAGGAAGGAGACCGACAGGTCTAATTCCTCAGACCAAGAGCCTCTTCACCACGCCAAGGAGCCCCCCTTGAAGAGGTTTAAAAGCTTAGAGAAGATCGAGATACAACAGTTTGAATAAGGGAACTAAGAGGTAGAACAAAAAAAAAAAAATGCAGAAGTAGGAATAAGTTGATTACAGGTTCTGTACTAATAACTAATACTAGTAGTAACTTTTACAGTTTGCTATGTTTGCCAATACTGATACGTATTTGATTTGTTTCATTCAGGATCTCTACTTAGGCAAAAGGTCTTCATATGTTTGATTCATGCAATTATTACAGTCAAAACTCAGCACTAAACCCACAAGAGTCATACAGCACTGCAGGGCTGGATGTGCTAAAGATGAAATGTGAACATCAGAGACCACTGAGGGTTAGGAGTGTGCAAGTCAGTCAGGGTAGTGGGCAGTGCTAAAGGGAAAATATAATCAAAGATAGTGTAATAAAGCCGTCGCTGACAAAAAACAAACAGGCAGTCTGCGTCTGAAGTGGGATTGTTGGCGAAGAAATCAGATAGTGTTAGATCGGTGAAAACGCTGGAGGTAAATTCTGTATGCACACTGATATAGGACAGTCTATTAAGAGATGGTGAACTGATAATGAAACTCGACAATTCTCACAGCAGTGCCGAGTACTTTTTCACGAGGTACCCACGAGTGAGACGTGTGTGTCCGATACATGGGCGGTAGAGTATAAGCTACCCAACACGACAGCAATGGTAAGACTAGAAGCCCAAGCAAGGTTCAACAGAATACAATTTGTTATGGATCAACTCAGACCACTGTTGTTGCCAACGGCTGCAAAGTTGTCTAGAGATTACTGCAAAATGATCCGAGAATGGAATAGCCATACTGTATATGAAATCAGGTGGTCATGAACATCTGACCTCACAGCAGAGTACACCTGCTCACTGCCCCAAACATCCACATGTCAAGGGTCCCAGGAGAAAACGATGTCTATTTTTACCAGAAATGCAGCATAACCAAAGTTGTACATGAAGAATGAGGGGATAAGAAATTTTTGGGGGCTAGCCTGTACAGCACTAAAGGAATCTGATACTACTATGAATGTTGAGATAGGCAGGGATGCAAGACACGTAACAGCCAAAAGTTAATACCACTCGTGTCAGGTTAATAGTTAAAAAATACTCTGTGGTTATATGAATTTTCCCAGCTAAATGTGCTCCACAACCAAAGTTGTGTAGGTTAGTACATAACTATACAGTGGTACCTTGACTTACGAGTGCCCCAGCTTACGAGTTTTCCGAGTTATAAGCCATCGTTTTGTCGATTTTTTGCTGATAGTGGTGGGTGGAGTAGTGACGGTGGTGGGTGGAGTAGAGACAGTGGTGGGTGGAGTAGTGAGGGTGGTGGGTGGAGCAGTGAGGGTGGTGGGTGGAGCAGTGAGGGTGGTGGGTAGAGCAGTGAGGGTGGTGGGTGGAGTAGAGATGGTGGTGGGTGGAGTAGAGATGGTGGTGGATGGAGTAGAGATGGTGGTGGGTGGAGTAGAGATGGTTGGTGGAGTATACAGTATTTCTTATTTATAAATACATTTTTATTTAAAAACCCATAACAAAAATAATTGGGGTGGATTTTGGGGGCATTTCATTTAATTTCAACGAGGAAAATTGATTTGATATCAAGAGCAAATTGAGTTATGAGCTCGGTCATGGAACAAATTAAACTCAAAAGTCTAGGTACCACTGCATAACCATTTATTAACATTTATTTTCTTTTTATGCCACTTAGAACTGAACTACCCACATGGTTTAGTGCTTCACATAAATAACATTCCTGAAGTTACAATACCATGGGTGGTAAATGTTCAGCTTATCCTAGACTATTATCATCACTTCAGTATTATCAGCCAGGACCACTGAATCAAATTCCTTGGGATGGGCTGGCTGTGAGTTAGATATGCCTAGTATGGGCCATTACATGTAGTAGTGATCTGTTCTCATGTTATCGTTTCTCTTTTCCTGCCTGTGTGTGGTGACAGTGCCTCCATTGAATGTGTGGGTGGTGTGGACAGACTACACCAACGTCGCCTGCCTCTACTCCTGCGCAGAATTCCCTGGGTTGCGGGCAGAGTGGGCGTGGGTTATGACCCGCTCTCCACGCCCACGGGGCAAACTGGTGGCAGGCTGCAGGGCAAGGCTCAGACAACACATGGTCAACACTGCCAAGTTCAAGCGAGTGCCTCGCAACACCAACTGCAAAACAAACTAGCAAGTCACTTGGTACTCCTGACAACTAACCCAGAGACCAGTCATAATCATCCCTAATATAACTTTTATTTTTAAAATGATACTTCAGCCATAATTATGTAAAAAATATCATGTCTACAGATTAAATTTATAACCAGCCTTTATACAAATATGTTTTTTATAAACCTATAAAATTTCTGATAATTTTACACCAGTCAACAGTAGTAATTATACTTTTATTTCTTTTTTTATTTAAGATAATTATATTGTTTATTTTAGTTCTGTTTTTCAAATTTTCCCAACAAAATATTTATCATTTACCATTCACACCTTTTATTGCCTCCTTTTCTTCATTTTTCCTCTTCCTCACCCCTCCTGCCCTCCATTCATTTCATTCCTTACCTTTCCCATCCTCCACTCCTTTCATTCTACCCCTCTTACCCCTTCTCTGGAGGCTGTACCAAGAGAATATAAGCATTAACAATTAATGCAAAAACTTTCATGTAAATACATGCTGTACTTCAATAAATGATGAAATGGCAATGATGCCTTTATCAAGGATAGGACAATACCAAAAATTTTGCCTATACCCAGTTTTGGGCTGATACCCACTGATACTGATACTGATACTTCAGCATACCCTTGGCATTTATACCAAGAAAAGTAAAGACATTCTTCAACAACCTCTGTGTTCACAGGTTTAATGTCTCATAATAGTCCTGTCATCTTTTCTCTTCATTTTCCATACTTTTACTCTTTCTCTTCCTTTTTATCCTTGATTCGTACACCCTTCCCTCCATCTCCTCCTTATCACCCATCCCTAGGACTGTCCAGGGTTTCTGCACTCCAGTCTAAAAACAAAATAGTTGTAAATAGTTTGCACCAATTGCATGAACCCTACAAATATAAAGGTAAAAAGCATACATTTGAAAATTTTTTATATAGTATGAGCAAATACAGTACTCAGAAATATACAAGAAAACTAAACAGTGTTAGATTTTGTTCTCCTCCCTGAAGTTCTTCATGAAGTTTGCCAGCCGTTGAGTGTCATCAATGGTGATGGCATTGTACAGAGATGCGCGGATCCCACCCACGGATCTGTCGAAAGAATCTAGTAATATTATCTGAAATGAGACTGACATTACTTTAGATTAAGGAAGCAGAAAATATCTGTAAAAGCTCCACCTAGTGACAAGCATAGAATTAATAATGATAATATTTTTCTGGAGGGAGGGGGTAAAGGAGGTTTTGTGTGCGAGGGGCTTGGACTTCCAGCGGGCATGCGTGAGCGTGTTTGATAGGAGTGAATGGAGACAAATGGTTTTTAATACTTGACGTGCTGTTGGAGTGTGAGCAAAGTAACATTTATGAAGGGATTCAGGGAAACCGGCAGGCCGGACTTGAGTCCTGGAGATGGGAAGTACAGTGCCTGCACTCTGAAGGAGGGGTGTTAATATTGCGGTTTAAAAACTGTAGTATAAAGCACCCTTCTGGCAAGACAGTGTTGGAGTGAATGATGGTGAGTTTTTCTTTTTCGGGCCACCCTGCCTTGGTGGGAATCGGCCAGTGTGCTAATAAAAAAAAAAAAAAAATTGCAGCATACAGGTTATGTAGATTACATGTAATAAAATACTGTTAGGCACAAAAGAAAACCACTAGCATGCAGTGCATTTTGGGCAGACAAATTCATGTATCTCCCAGAAACTTGGAAAGTATAATTCCAGTTTATATAACTAAGAGTTTCATACCTAGGAT
Source organism: Cherax quadricarinatus (assembly GCF_038502225.1). Classification (NCBI taxonomy): domain Eukaryota; kingdom Metazoa; phylum Arthropoda; class Malacostraca; order Decapoda; family Parastacidae; genus Cherax; species Cherax quadricarinatus. The sequence goes on from NC_091344.1 coordinate 20,562,058, forward strand.
CAAAATCTTGGTACAAAAATACTCAGTACACCAAATGCAAGCAGCATCAGTTCAAAATGCAATTCTGAAAACTGACTTTACTGCTTTGTGTTTGACTGAACTATAATTTTAAATACAGGTACAATACTGTACTGTATGTAGGTAGTTGTGTCTACACAACCTGCTAAAAAATAAAGTACCATTTAGTTTATTAATAGAGCTTAAAGGAACACAGCTCTGCATCCTTCCCTTGAATGGACAAACGGATGAAAGGATAGATGTACCACTTACTGTTAAAAGATTTTGATGGTTCTATGTATGCAGCAATATCTGATTCATTACAAATGTTATAAACCTGATGGAGGAAAGCATTTTTGAAGTTTCACAGCAAGCTGTGGCAATCAAGACCTAACAGACTAACTTCTTTTGTGGATGACTATCAGAGTATTAACAAAGTTACCCATTTGATCAAGTATGTGACTTTCTTAAACATTAGGAATATCTTTAGGTTACTGGACAGAATCCTTAATGAGATTCTTATAAGTGTTTGATCCAAACTCTTGTGCATTCAATGCTATCAACACAACTCTTGGTGCAAGAGTGTCTTAACAGACTATGTACCAGTATGTTATCTAAATAACTAAATGATCACCATTACAGTTTTTCACAAAATATTCCCCACGAGAAGTGGAAGTCAGGAGCGAGGGACTAGTAACCCCTTCTCCTGTATACAATACTAAAGTTAAAAAAAGAAACTTTTGTTTTTCTTTTTGGGCTACCCTGCTTTGGTGGGACACGGTCAATTTGTTGAAAGAAAAGTGGAAATACAGTAGTACTATAGCAAACAAAAATTTGTGTAAATTTTTTTTAATTGATTACTACTAAACATTAAAGACATCAAGATACATCTCTAATAATAACAATACTAAACACAAGTTTTCTTTTTAAGCAAGAAGAAACATGAAAAGTCACGAAGCACCTAGGAGAAGCTATGGCATAAAGTAGGTGTGGCAATGAAGTGTTGGTAGCAGTTACCTGTGGCCCTTGAGTGAGAGAAGACCTTGGTGGGCTGCCTTCTCCAAGAACTTCTTCTCTAGCTCCTCATTACCACCACCTTCACCTACACGGAACACCACATTCATGTAGGATCTGATGCAGAAAAAAAAAAATTAAGTTAACAGTATACACGAGTATAAAAGTATTACACAAAGCAACACCCAAACAAAGAATTTTTAAATTAATTTCATCAACACCGGGCTTGGGAATGCTTCTGCAAATTGCCACGGACCCTATTGGATTTATGAAGCTTTGTGCTGTTGGGAAGGAATCATTTGAAGAAAAAGCCTTTTATGTAGCTTCTTGATTGTTTAACCTGTTACCAGTGTCTGTTAACACAGTCAGGAATCTGTTCATACTTTCAAGTCTAAGTTGAAATAACATCTTTATTCTAGAGCTTATGATCCTGATGATCATACTGGTTCTCTTGAGAATATAAACTTTAATATTTCTTCATCATTGTTGTTACATTTACACCCTGGTGTGCTTGTGAAGTCCTTGAAAAAACAAGAATACCAAAATCCCACATATACTATTATTACCTAGGCCTATTGTACATTTAACAACTTAAAATATTCCCTCTCTCTTCAACACTTCAGTCACTTGTTTGCACAGAACTGCTTAATGCCTCAAATGATGTAGTGGAAGTTTTAGCAGTAAAGATCGAGAACCAAAACCTAGTCATTGTGGTAGTCTACAAGCCTCCGGATGCAACATCCCAGCAATTCCAGGAACAGCTGTTAAAAATTGACCACTGTCTGGAAAATCTGCCAGCTCCTGCCCCCAACATCTTGCTCCTGGGGGATTTCAACTTAAGGCACCTAAAATGGAGGAATATAGCAAATAATGTTGTTGCAGTAATAACACCAGGAGGCAGCTCTGATGAGAGCTCACACACACACACACACACACACACGAGCTTTTAAATCTCTGCACAAAATTCAATTTAAACCAGCAAATAATAGAGCTTACTAGACTGGAGAATACACTAGACCTCATCTTCACTAACAATGATGATCTGATACGAAATGTCACCATATCAAAAACAATATACTCAGATCACAACATAATTGAGGTTCAGACATGTATGCGCGGAGCCCCAGACCGAAATAATGAGATTAGTCACGAGGGAGCATTCACCAAATTCAACTTCAATAACAAAAACAAAGTGGGACCAAGTAAACCAAGTCCTAACCGATATAAGCTGGGAAGATAGACTAAGCAACACAGACCCCAACTTATGCCTAGAACAGATTAACTCAGTGGCACTCGATGTATGCACAAGGCTTATTCCTCTAAGAAAAAGGAGGAGTAGATATAAAATAGAAAGAGACAGGCACTCCCTTTACAGGCGACGGAAAAGAATAACAGAGCGGCTAAAAGAGGTCAATATATCTGAAATGCGTAGGGAGTCACTGGTCAGAGAAATAGCAAGCATCGAACTTAAGCTAAAGGAATCTTATAGGAGTCAGGAATCGCAGGAAGAACTAAAAGCCATAAATGAAATCGAAAGAAACCCAAAGTATTTCTTCTCCTATGCCAAATCAAAGTTGAGAACAACGTCCAGTATTGGGCCCCTACTTAAACAAGATGGGTCCTACACAGATGACAGCAAGGAAATGAGTGAGCTACTCAAGTCCCAATATGACTCAGTTTTTAGCAAGCCGCTAACCAGACTGAGAGTCGAAGATCAAAATGAATTTTTTATGAGAGAGCCACAGAATTTGGTTAACACAAGCCTATCTGATGTTATCCTGATGCCAAATGACTTCAAACAGGCAATAAATGACATGCCCATGCACTCTGCCCCAGGGCCAGACTCATGGAACTCTGGTGTTCATCAAGAACTGCAAGAAGCCCCTATCACGAGCTTTTACCATCCTATGGAGAGGGAGCATGGACATGGGGGTTGTCCCACAGTTACTAAAAACAACAGACATAGCCCCACTCCACAAAGGGGACAGTAAAGCAATAGCAAAGAACTACAGACCGATAGCACTAACATCCCATATCATAAAAATCTTTGAAAGGGTCCTAAGAAGAAAGATCACCACCCATCTAGAAACCCATCAATTACACAACCCAGGGCAACATGGGTTTAGAACAGGTCGCTCCTGTCTGTCTCAACTATTGGATCACTATGACAAGGTCCTAGATGCACTAGAAGACAAAGAATGCAGATGTAATATATACAGACTTTGCAAAAGCCTTCGACAAGTGTGACCATGGTGTAATAGCGCACAAAATGCGTGCTAAAGGGATAACAGGAAAAGTTGGTCGATGGATCTATAATTTCCTCACAAACAGAACACAAAGAGTAGTAGTCAACAGAGTAAAGTCCGAGGCAGCTACGGTGAAAAGCTCTGTTCCACAAGGCACAGTACTCGCTCCCATCTTGGTCCTCATCCTCATATCTGACATAGACAAGGATGTCAGCCACAGCACCGTGTCTTCCTTTGCAGATGACACCCGAATCTGCATGACAGTGTCTTCCATTGCAGACACTGCAAGGCTCCAGGCGGACCTCAACCAAATCTTTGAGTGGGCTGCAGAAAACAATATGAAGTTCAATGATGAGAAATTTCAATTACTCAGATATGGTAAACACTAGGAAATTAAATCTTCATCAGAGTACAAAACAAATTCTGGCCACAAAATAGAGCGAAACACCAACGTCAAAGACCTGGGAGTGATCATGTCGGAGGATCTCACCTTCAAGGACCATAACATTGTATCAATCGCATCTGCTAGAAAAATGACAGGATGGATAATGAGAACCTTCAAAACTAGGGATGCCAAGCCCATGATGACACTCTTCAGGTCACTTTTTCTATCTAGGCTGGAATATTGCTGCACACTAACAGCACCTTTCAAGGCAGGTGAAATTGCTGACCTAGAAAATGTACAGAGAACCTTCACGGCACGCATAACGGAGATAAAACACCTCAATTACTGGGAGTGCTTGAGGCTCCTGAACCTGTATTCCCTGGAATGCAGGTGGGAGAGATACATGATCATATACACCTGGAAAACCCTAGAGGGACTAGTACCGAACTTGCACATGAAAATCACTCACTACGAAAGCAATAGACGATGCAACATCCCCCCAATGAAAAGCAGGGGTGTCACTAGCACGTTAAGAGACCATACAATAAGTGTCAGGGGCCCGAGACTGTTTCAACTGCCTCCCAGCATACATAAGGGGGATTACCAACAGACCCCTGGCAGTCTTCAAGCTGGCACTGGACAAGCACCTAAAGTCGGTACATGACCAGCCGGGCTGTGGCTCGTACGTTGGATTGCGTGCAGCCAGCAGTAACAGCCTGGTTGATCAGGCTCTGATCCACCAGGCGGCCTGGTCACAGACCGGGCCGCGGGGGCGTTGACCCCCGGAACTCTCTCCAGGTAAACACCTCGGCCTCCTAATTAAAGCCTCACGTAGTAGACTCCCTTTAGTTAACTGAATCTAAAGTACATCATAATTTTTCAGGTTTAATTTAAGCCTATTAACTGCTGAAATTCTCTTGTGCACTATCAAAACCTAAAATATGGTTTAAAGTAAACTGTATAACATTTAAAGATCTATACTTTTGTGTTTATCCTTAGTGCTAGAGTATAATTAAGTTTAAAGACTACTGAATGCATATGCATCAAAAGGTTACAATTCACCTGACATATAACAATTAGTATTATAATCTACAAAATAGGAATTAAAATAAGGCCAGTGTAAAACAAAAGATGAATAAAATGTTGACTGACCTACTTCTAGGCTGTATGTTGTTACTGTAGAAGCCACTAGAGTTGTCTATGATGGTATAGATCATTTTGCTCTTTTGTACTGATCGTCTCTCCATCTCCGCCATGCCACCTTCCTTTTTCACCCAAGCTAACACCTCTCCAAGCACATGAATTCTGAAATATAATAATTTAGATGTTATGAAGTTTATAATTCTCTATAAATTCAGAAGTAGGGACACCTCATTAAAGATTATTATTAGTAGTAGTTGTATTACTACAGTGAAAATTCAGTTGAAAGGACTAATGGGTAGAGGCTATCTGGTAATGTTGACTGTTCAATTTTATTTCTAAGACCATAGCAATGATGGAATTCTGGTCAATTTACCCAGTGAACTGCAACAATAATGGACAATTTTAGAAACAATGGATTTTTTTTTCCTTTATGGATTCTGTTTAAGGATTTTTGTCCACTATTTAGACTTTGGACATTTAATAAACTAAAGGAGAGAAAAGGGTGTGTCCATTAAAGCCAACAGTCTGAAAAATAAAAAAAGCAGTTTACCCAGGGGGCCATAACAATAACGGACATTTCTGAATTTAATGAACTGTCCGTTTCTGGTTGTTATCTGGAAACGGATTTTGTCAAATCCAAAATCTGTTAAATCAAGGCTTTGCTATTCATAACAAGTATGTACTAAACATAATTATTAATAAAATAACTAACAAGATCATAGTATTTAAAGTATGCAGGTGCTTGTCTTGAACAGGAAATCTGGCCAACTGAGGTCCTTTGACAGTGTCCATGTGGTCACCCATCCACTTAGTGGCTAGACCAATTAGTGCCAAATGTAAACTCGTACTGTATGCTGATGATAGAGCCCTTTTAGTATCAGCTAGACTGGAAATTCAAAGAACAGAGCTATCATGTTATTGTTTAAACTAGAATTGTATAGACAGCAAACTTTCTCTGCATCTCTGGAAAATGAAGCAATACTATCTGGATCAAAAACAAAACTTAAGAGTTAATATTTTTACTGTAATGTATGATGAGGATCCTTTTTCAATACCTTGGTGAATGTCTAGAAACATTTGTTAACTTTTGCATTTCATGTGAACTAATTGCGAATATGTATTAAATTTAATACGGAAGTTAAAATTCCAATACGTATAGGCAGATACGGCGCTTACTTACTAAAATAATCATATCATGGCTCTTGTGCTATAACAAAGATTACTCCTGCTCATCATGGTATTCTGCCTTAAGAATAAGATTAGAAAGCAATATGTGACCGATATAAAGGTGCACGATTTATCCTGAACATGGGTAGAAGGGAACATATGGGCCAGAACGAATTCAGAAAAATGAGAAATTCGATGTTCAAACCTTTTTGCATCAAATTTTGAAAATGTTAGAAATCAAAAAAAAAAAAAATTTTCACAAGGGCAAGTGAATATAATTTTGTGGCAACCACTGTATGCAGCCAGGCATCTAACTTCTTCTACAAAGCCTTTAAAGACTACGGCTTATCTAATCAGGTAAAGGTTATTACTGAAACAGCAGAAATTAATTCAAGATTTAAGTTAAGGATTTGGTTTCGTATGACAAATCGCTAGAACCATTTCATTATCCATTGCTTTCAACAGAGTCAAGACATTATTATGGTTACACTGAATAATCTGCAGTCACATTACAGCAATAGACATCAAAGGGTATTTAAATAAATACGAGGAAATGGAAAAATACATGATGTATTCTAAGTTAGGCAATCCCCTGATGGTCAATTTTTTTCTTTTGAGAGTGCAATTTCTTCCAAACTGTCATGTATTACCCTACAGTAACATAATAAACCTACAATGATAAAAAAAATATTTCAACTTTTAGTCTTGACTTACGCAAATGAAGGTGGAGTATTGTAGAGCGATTTATTCTTTGACATAATGGTGTAATCCAAAATAGTTGGGCATATAGGTTGTGGCTTTCCCAATAGATCTTCCCTGATAATAACAAGTGTTACACCTGCACAGCCTATGTTTTTCTGAGCTCCTCCATAAATAAGTCCATACTGAAAAAAATAAACATACATTTACAATACAATTTGTATTACTTAAACTGCAGTGTTTATTTAATACAGCACTGCACTTTAATCATATATACTAGATGCTGGCTAAAGATTGCAAACAAGGTGTTTTTTTAATTTTTCTCCATTTTATGAATCTATGACTTATTAATTTTTAATAACATGTGATTATACAAAGCAAATTCACAATAATAACAGCTTATTTTTGCTATACAACTACAAGGTTTATAAAAATTAAGACATGCAACTTTAGGCAATAAGCTAACCAATCTTTTGAAGGTGTCATGTAATTTGAATGTTGCTTACAAGTTTTTTTTTTATAGTAATTACATTACCTAACAGAATACTCCATTCTACTGAATGCTCAGCAACAGTAAATGACCATATGACCTGTCTTTGTAATACTCATTTGTGCTAAATTGTTATCTGTTTACAATAATGTTTTTACCACTGAATATATCATTGCTTAGTTATTCTTAAGTTAATTTTAAGCCTGCCCGCAATGCTCTGCATACAAGGGGCTTTGGTATGTTGCACTGTAATAACTGTATTCCTTTGTACTTCACTGTATCATGTTCAAATAAATAAATAAATAAATAAATAGTGAACAAGACACTAGAAATGCTTGGGTATCTATACTGCTGAAATGTTTTGTGTGCACTACAGGCTTCTTCAGTCATGTTCAAGAAATGGGACAGGGCAACAAGGGGTCACAGTTGGAAGTTGAAGACTCAAGTGATGACTCAAGGGATGTTAGGAAGTATTTCTTCAGTTACAGAGTTGTCAGGAAGTGGAATAGTCTGGGAAGTGATGTAGTGGAGGCAGGATCCTCACATAGCTTTAAGAAGAGGAATGATAAAGCTCATGGAGCAGGAAGTGACCCAGTAGCAGCCATTGAAGAGGCGGGGCCAGGAGCTATGACTCGACCCCTGCAACCACAACTAGACGAGTACAGGAAGCAGTAGTAGTAGTAGTTAGGTGCTATCAGTGTCACCCTCAGTTTGAGGGGTCAGTAACACTGAGGGTGACTGACTGCTTTCTGTAGTCGACTGAAGAAGCCTGATGTGCAGGCGAAATAGTTTAGCAATATAGATACCCAAGTGTTATCATATTCATCACCTTGTCAGTAGTGTATATTGTACCATCAATAAAAGGAATTTTAAATCAGATATACAAAATTAATCTGTATGTACTATACTGCCTAATCACAAACATGGAGCCTTTAGTCAGTTTGTTAATTTTAGGATGTACGTAATGTACTGCACGAATCATTAAGGCTTCAATTCACAACTAATCTAACAAAAAACTTTCTGTATCTAAAATAGATAATATAAACTACATACTGTATAGTACACATAAATACCTGTACTGTATATGCTAAGTCTAGTTTTTGCAGCATACCTTAGACACATCAACAGGCTTGCTGAAGTAATTTGAAGACATATCACATACAAGGGGCACTCCCTTGGGCACCTCGGGCACGTCATGGAATTCCACACCTGCCATGGGAAAACTGGGAGTCACATATGAAGAAGAAATATGCAAATTCAGGTATATTCTTAAGAGTGTAACTTTTTTTTTGCCAATGTTAATTTCCTGACAATACCTTGAAACTCGACGAGATAAATAGGACTGTAGTAGCCACCAAACTGTAGCCTTGAAAAAAAAAAAAAAAAAAAAAAAGTCCAGTTTTGGGAAGGAAGGGTGCATGTTTTTACAGGCATTAACAAATATACTTTACTGGAATCTTTAATATTGTAATCAGATATTTTGATAAGATTACATTATTGCAACTAGGTAAGGTATTACAACTCCTCTAGCACAGTATATCTTACAAGATAATTAAGATTATTTATTGATAATGAACATTGGTTATTCTCAAATAAATTTAGAAAGATTTGAAAAATGACGCATTTTAATGTCTTTTCTCCAAATAACATTTTTTCTTTAATTTACTGCATTAAAAAAATACTGTAGGTCTTCTCAATTACCCTTACAGTAGTTCAAAAACTGCGTAGGGCTGCACTTCCCACTTCCAGGATACAAGTCCGGCTAACCGGTTTCCCAGAATCTCTTCGTAAATGTTACCTTGCTCACTCCAACAGCACATAAAATCAATCATTTGCCTACGCATTCTTACTGGAGGTCTAGGCCCCTCCAAACAAAACCTCCTTTACCCCCTCCCCCAAATTAAACAAATGTTGCCCAATTATCTGGGTTTGAAAGGGCACAAATTTTTTTTTTTTTTGGCACACACCTTCAATGGTCTCGTTGGCACAATAATAGACGTAAGAGGCATCAGGGTCAAAGGTCCAACTGGACCTGTCAGGGACACCAGTGTAGCGCTCAGTCTTGGCCACCACATAGTTGACTTTCCCGTACTTGGCAGCCTCCTTCGCTGCCTTGGATGACCACGACCCTGTATGTATTATGTTTATCATTTATTCTGAACATGCTCTCAAAGCTGGCTGTCTTTGATGCTTGTAAAATTCTGATATAATGTAGTGTTTATGTGACTGATGTTCAGCCACAAAAGAAACATCATCCCTTATAATTTACTCTTATGGTAATCAGCTAAGTAAAGCAGTTATGCCAAAAAGAAATTAATATTCGAATAATGACAATGTATTGCACACCTGGAAGTGTTATTGAATTAAAAAGAGATGTATTGTGTACGAAAACATTGAGGGTTGGAAGTCAGGTGATGGCGTAATATGTACGTTGGTTTAATCAATGTTGTAATTAATCAGACATAATCGAAGCTTACAGAAATATCAGCATAAATTTGGTACTATGAAATAAGTTGATGTGTGGCACATCGGGAATAATACAGATGCATAGTGCAAGTGTCAGATTAATGCTGATAATAGAAAATGAGACGCTGTGTTAACGGATGGAGAATTGACCGCCGCAATGGATGGTAATAGCTTTCGCCTCCCAGTGTGTTTTAATTCTCACACAACAGGTAATTAACTATTTATTGACCAATATTAATTGTCTGCCTATAGGGAGACGTTAAGATGTAAAGTCCAAGTAATAGTTGGGTGTCTTTTATGTACACTCGCATAATTTTATTATTTTATGTAATATGACTGGTGTGTATAATCAATTAAACCAGTGGACCAACAATTACTTAACATTGTCAGGTACAATAATTTTTTCTTTACATACACAGGGTCCGCAACCAAATTTAATAACGCAAGCAGTGTACTAGCTTGAAGTATTTTGTTGAATAATTTCAAGAACTATGTTCAAATAATTTAAGATCCAGGTGTGAGTGTTTGGGGAACAGAATGTGGGCATCGAAGGAGGGGACATTATGACCCATTAGGGTCATACAGCTCTGCAGGGCAGGGGGCGATGCAGGGTCATATTATAAACAAGGGTGGAGAGGATAACAGGTGTATAGTTAAGAAGGGCTGTGAGAGCTAAAGGAAGTATTATCAAAGTTTGTGTAATAAATCGATTGCTGTCAAAAAGTCAGAGAGGGAGTCTGAGTAAAGGTGGGGACTGTCAGCAAGGAGGGAAGATAAAGTTAATAGTGTTAGAGGAGCAGTGACGACGTCGGCGGTAAATCTGTGCTCGTTGGTAGACAGAACAGGAACAGTGCAGGGACCCACTGTCCCACTTGTCTGCGAGGTACAACTATAGCAGTAAGTGTAATCTGTTTTAGATGTGCCAGAGTTCTCCCCAGTTGTGTGTGTGAATGTTAATTCACCTGCATTGTTCAAGAGTTTCCAGCTAATCAACTTTATGATGAATGAGTGTACATAAATGTGAAAGACACCCCTTTCACCATTCTCATATCCTGTCCAGGGAATTGCTATTAATTAGATATCTCACTACATGTTTTCCTTCCTCTTCCCTTCATTTACTGGCACCTCTCTTCCTCATTTCTCTCCCTCCCTCTTTCTATAAATCTTTCTCTTCCCATTTTCTTCCCTCTTTACCCCAATTATGTCTGTTTATCTTTCTATCCCTCCCATTGCTACTCACCGGTAACTATGTAATCTGCTTTGCCCGTCCTGGAGATGAGGTTGAGAGGGACTGCAGCAAACTGTCCTGATCCGCCACCTTGCATGAAGAGCACACGATAGTTGTCTGGTACACACCTGTGGGTTTTCGTAAATACGTGTTTTTAAGGAACATTTAGATCCTGTGGCTGAACTTTAAGGTTTACCCTGTTTAACAAGTACTTACAGCAAATCTCTGACAACAGCCTCGGTTTTATCCATGAACTTTGCAAAATCCTTAGATCGGTGAGAAAGTTCCATGATGCTTACGCCAGTGGTATCGAAGTTTATCAGTTGTTCTTGCACCTGTGCAAGCACCTGCAACAATACATAATTATTAGTCTTGCAGCAGTACATGTAACATTGCCTTGTAGTGGTACATGCGATTCTCTCATACGCTCGACTTAATCCCATTTGCTAGTGGCTTTCTTTGTGCTTAACAGTTTTACTACACGTAACTACATATTGTATACTATGCAAAGAAATAAATTTTTGAATTTACCCTTCCTCACTGAAATTCTCATGTGCTCCATCTGCAGTCTTCTCTGAGCTTCCCCAAACTTCATGACTTTGCACTTGCTGGTGTTAAACTACAGGAGACATTTGTCAGACCAGGCTTGCAGCCTGTCCGGATCCCTTTGTAGTCCTACCTGATACTCATCCGCTTGAATTCTCCGCATTAGCTTCACATCGTCTGCAAACAAAACACCTGAATTTATCCCTTCAGTCATGTCATTCACATATACTAGAAACAGAACCCCTAGGACTGACCCTTGTGGAACCCCGCTCGTCACAAGAACCCACCGATATCTCGTCACGTACCATCACTCGTTTCCTTCCTGTCAGGTATTTACCTGGAGTTTACCTGGAGAGAGTTCCGGGGGTCAACGCCCCCGCGGCCCGGTCTGTGACCAGGCCTCCTGGTGGATCAGAGCCTGATCAACCAGGCTGTTACTGCTGGCTGCACGCAATCCAACGTACGAGCCACAGCCCGGCTGGTCAGGTACCGACTTTAGGTGCTTGTCCAGTGCCTGCTTGAAGACAGCCAGGGGTCTATTGGTAATCCCCCTTATGTATGCTGGGAGGTAGTTGAACAGTCTCGGGCCCCTGACCCTTATTGTATTGTCTTTTAACGTGCTAGTGACACCCCTGCTTTTCATTGGGGGGATGTTGCATCGTCTGCCGAGTCTTTTGCTTTCGTTGTGAGTGATTTTCGTGTGCAAGTTCGGTACTAGTCTCTCTAGGATTTTCCAGGTGTATATAACCATGTATCTCTCCCACCTGCGTTCCAGGGAGTACAGGTTCAGGAACTTCAAGCGCTCCCAGTAATTGAGGTGTTTTATCTCCGTTTTGCGCGCCGTGAAGGTTCTCTGTACATTTTCTAGGTCAGCAATTTCACCTGCCTTGAAAGGTGCTGTTAGTGTGCAGCAATATTCCAGCCTAGATAGAACAAGCGACCTGAAGAGTGTCATCATGGGCTTGGCATACCTAGTTTTGAAGGTTCTCATTATCCAGCCTGTCATTTTTCTAGCAGATGCGATTGATACAATGTTATGGTCCTTGAAGGCGAGATCCTCCGACATGATCACTCCCAGGTCTTTGACGTTGGTTTTTCGCTCAATTTTGTGGAAGGAATTTGTTTTGTACTCTGATGAAGTTTTAATTTCCTCATGTTTACCATATCGGAGTAATTGAAATTTCTCATCGTTGAACTTCATATTGTTTTCTGCAGCCCACTGAAAGATTTGGTTGATGTCCGCCTGGAGCCTTGCAGTGTCTGCAATGGAAGACACTGTCATGCAGACTCTGGTGTCATCTGCAAAGGAAGACACGGTGCTGTGGCTGACATCCTTGTCTATGTCAGATATGAGGATGAGAAACAAGATGGGAGCGAGTACTGTGCCTTGTGGAACAGAGCTTTTCACTGTAGCCGCCTCAGACTTTACTCTGTTGACTACTACTCTGTGTTCTGTTTGAGGAAATTATAGATCCATCTACAAACTTTTCCTGTTATTCCTTTAGCACGCATTTTGTGCACTATTACGCCATGGTCACACTTGTCGAAGGCTTTTGCAAAGTCTGTATATATTACATCTGCATTCTTTGTCTTCTAGTGTATGTAGGACCTTGTCGTAGTGATCTAGTAGCTGAGAGACAGGAGCAACCTGCTCTAAACCTATGTTGCCCTGGGTTGTCTAATTGATGGGTATCTAGATGGGCGGCGATCTTGCTTCTTAGGACCCTTTCAAAGATTTTTATGATATGGGATGTTAGTGCTATTCCCTAATCCATCGCAGTGCATTTCCTGTCATTACTGCTGTGGAAAATACTGTATATATTTTCCAGAAATTCAGTATTTATATGTAAATAGATGGCCATACTGTATTTAATAATATTTATGTCATAGAAAACGGAAAGCCTGCGTCTGCGCAGACAAGACTCGCCATCTTGGTTTTGAATTGGATACAACGTTGGTGTAATGGGAAGAATTTTTCGTGCTCTAGAGGTTAAAATTGTGTTGACACCTCTCAAATAGGAGGCGAAATTGGTGGATGTGCATTCCTGCATAACTTGAGATATCAGACGACTGGACAAGACAGCTCCAGGAACCTCAGATAAGCTCTCTAGATTTGTGTATAATTCTGGCCAGTGTTTTCATAAATTTAGTTAGTGAGGTTTTTCTGAGTATGATGCAACTTAATATCCAGTCAAATTGTTGAGTGATATTAAGATATATTTTCCTTCTGTTATGTAATTGTGTATATATATAACCATTTATTTTTAATATACAGTCCACAAATTTATATATTTACCAGTATTCCTGGTGTATGTATATTTCATTTAATTAATAGGGCCAGAGCAACTTGTGGTTATGACAGTGGTAGGTATCGAAGGGGGACATTTTTTGCGACCTAGGTGTCCCAAATTCCTACTTGTCTATGTAACATTGATAAATAATAATTATCTATGTTATCATTTACTGTTATGTACATAATTAGTTACATTCAGATAAATGCAATTTTCCACAACTGCCGGCTTCTTCAGTTTTTGCACTAATCTCTTGTGTGGAACTATGTAGCATGAAATATACATATACGTATATATAATTATATATATATATATATATATATATATATATATATATATATATATATATATATTATATATATATATATATATATAAAATGAGGAAAAAAGAAACAAGAGAAGAGACCTATAGACCCTTGTAACCACATAGGTGATACAGAGCGCTGTATATCCTTCACAAAAACAGTACAAATACACAATAACTTTATTTTATACTCTGCGCCTTTTTTTTTTTTAAGCTAAAAATAATCTTCCTTCATTGTTAACATGATGCACCATCCTTGACCCCTTCACCTGTCATGGGATCTGGCAACACTCACAGCCCTAACTGGTTCATACCACTATACTACTCACTGGAGAGAGTGCCATAATCAAGTTTGATTTAATGAAGGGGAGGATAACTCGATACCATGTATCTAAGAGCCATTCGCCAGTACCATGGTACTCCACCTTAAAAAAAAAAGTAAGCAATCCACAAAAAAAAACCTAGCCGCAATGCATCTGACAAAAAAATATGCAAGGTCGAATTTTGAATATATATTGATGTTGGTGCAAGAATGTGGTCTCAGACGCAGTCTCGCACAGAGAGAAGTGTTTAGAAGAGAAAAAGTTTTCTCCTCAGCCAACTTGTGTACTGCTCCAGCCAGTGTCCAGTTGTTAAGTGCTGGTAAGAATTGCTGATGACCTGGGTTGTGGCCTTGTACCCTCTGCTATTAAGAAATGCTGACCTAGACCCATCTCCTAAGGCAGATCTCGCAGATCTAAAAAATATGATGTACCATAACACACCCCAATGGAAATAAGTTACTTTGTGCAACTTTGTTGGTTATCCTAGGTAACTTATACATTTACTAGGTATGATAATTTGTGTAACTATTTATGTGTACCTGTACCTAAATAAACTTACTTATGATTAGTTACATTTAGCTGAGACATAATTTGTTTTTAAATTCTTGAATATGTTCATCCGTGTTATTCATAAATCTGGTAGTGAACCCTCATATATATAATGGACTAAGTGGGGGGAACTGCTAATGGTAATCGTGGTGGAAAGGGAAGAGTGTTTTGTAGCGATAGTAACAGACTTTGATCAGTGTTCCGGATCGACTGTCCAGAACAATGATCAAAGTCTCTTATATCAAGGAGGTCTCTTGTATCAAGGATTTATGAAGCCGAGAATGTCAAGAGGAAGGTGAGACTGGTGTGAGACAGCCAGGAAGGTGTTCTCCTGGACTGCATATAGTTAATAGACTTGAAGTTAGGTTAGGTTAGGTAAGGTTCGTCAGGAAACAGGACAAATGTTTCCTGACGCGGGTCTTAGTCAGATGATGACCCGCCTTTGGAGCTTTTGGTCATCTGACCGAGGCCTTCCGCTGGCTTACCGGTCCACCCCTTTAAAAATTATAGTCTAGACTTGAAGTATATTGTAAGGACCAAATTCTAGACATACCTCTTGCTTCTCCCCTACCCATTCTCCCTAGTAATATGGCCCCATTTCTGTATAGTAATTAAGCTGTAGGAATGCAAGCGTAAACTCTTGTAATAGTTGAAATGTTCAGTAAATAGGAAACAATGTTTTTCTACCCCTACTTTCCTTGATCTCAAATTCCCATCTACATTGTTATATTTTGTCTATTATAATAAGATTAGGTTGAAAATGGAGGAGTGTCAGATTAGGTGATTAGAGGATAGTAGTGAAGCAGTCACTGATTAACCTAAGATCCCACTGCAGGTAATTGCTCTGGATAATTGATAATTTTTAATTTTAATTGGGGCAAATTTGGATTTAAAGAATCTAATTGTGGGTCTGACAAAGTTAGCCTTTCAATAAGGTGTGCGGGTGGGGGGGGGGGGAGCTGAGCGCACTCGCTGGAACCTCTAAATCTATTTTAAGATAACCGGTTTTGTTTGCTGGCGCGGACTCTGATCAGCACAGCCTGATGCTGTGTTAGTCTTCACAAGACGCCCAAAAAAACAAAAATATATATGCAAATAATTCACACCCAAAGTGGAAGGTCATTTAACACCATCAGCCCTCTCTGTCTCTAACTTGTATTAGTCATATAGACACTGATTGCTCGCTCCGTTACCTCGTACCAGCACTTAGTGAAGTCAGTAGTGCCCACCGTATGATACTCACTACTGGATACATATTATATTATATTTAGGAGGAAGTGCTAAACCCATAGAGGTCATACAGTACCTCTGGACTCAGAGGTAATTAGGTACGATCCAAGGAAGGGCAGAATATGTCTAATTGCTTGGTTTAAAAAACCCTCTACGGCATCAAGGAATGAAGTACCTGGGAAAACAGACAAGGCAAGTGAAAGTAGGTGAAGGAAACAAGCCATGAGGGCGACCACTGTCGCCTCACAGACCGGGCCGCGGGGGCGTTGACCCCCGGAACTCTCTCCAGGTAAACTCGTTACTGCTGGGTAATTCTAGTCTAGTTTATCTGCTTTGGTGCAGGTTGTGCAGTAGTCGTTTTCGAATACGAACAGCAAATAAAATTTTACCTACTGGCCAATGACATGGTCTTGGATGCTCTGGGAGACGAGTAAATTGCAGAGGAGGCATGAACTGACTTTGTAAAGGGTGTCTTGTGCGACCATGGTGTAATAGAGCACAAAATGCATGCAAAATGAATACCTGGAAAAGTGGACAGATGGATATTTAACTTTTTTTAACAAGCAGAACCTAAAGAGTAACAGTAAAAATTAGGAGCTACCGCTGTGAAAATCTTTTTCAAGTCACAGTGCTCGCCTCTGTCCTCTTTCATATTCCTATATCAAACTTAGGCAGGGATATAAATCTTGAAACAATATCAGCCTTTGCAGACGAAACAAAATATGTATAAGAGTGGCGTCCATCGAGGACACAGTAAATCTTCAAACTGACGTAAACCATCTTTCAGTGGGCCATCCACAACAATTTGATGTTAAACGAGAAAAAAAATAACACTGAAAAAATGGTAAAATTTAAGACAAATTTGAATAATGCAATAGTAGAAATTTAATGAGAGAGTCGGGGTTGGATTTAACCATACGCTCAACAAACTACAGTTTGAAGGGCCCCTTCAAACTTACAGTTTGAAGGGGCCTCTCAAAAGTTTAGTAATTTTTTTTTCCATTTGGTTATGAATAAATTCGGCTCTGAACCCATACTTAATATTTTGTTTTTTCAAAAATTATTGTACGATTTAACTGTTAAGGTATTAAAACAATCTTGCCAAAATGTGACTATTAAAAAAAATAATACCTGGAGTCCGCCTGGAGGGTATTCCAGGGATCAACTTTCCCGCGACCCGGTCCACAACCAGGCCTCCCGGTGGATCAGGGCCTGATCAACCAAGTTGTTATATATATAAACAAAATTTATTAAAAAATCTACAGCACTTACTGACTGGAGTAATCCAATTAAATACAGCCATGAAAACTTTGACGATCATAGGACAAAACGTGGTTCATCTCTCGAGTCAACTAATGGAACATAACATAGCAACAGCATTAACCACACTGGCGGAGCGTGGGTTACCTTTCAGTGAATATCATGAAACATTTGGCTTACCAGTAATGGCAACTACATTGACTTGTTAAAACTCACTCCTAAGTTTGATCTATTTCCTTCGAGCCACATAAAACAGACAATTTGAAACTCCTCCATATCTGTCCAGAACAATATGTGATGACTTTATTCAACTGTGTTCAAGAAGAACTGGACAGGCACCTAAAGTCAGTACCTGACCAACCGGGCTGTGGTTCGTACATCAGCTTGCGTGCGGCCAGCAGTAACAGCCTGGTTGATCAGACCCTGATCCACCATGAGGCCTGGTCTCAGACCGGGCCGCGGGGGCGTTGACCCCCGAAACTCTCTCCAGGTAAAAAAAAGAATGTTTTGAATGATTTGAAAAAAAAAAGATACTTTAGTTTAACAGAAGGTTCTACACCACATCTTACACATGCTGATCATCTGACTGTTATAGTAAGATAAAGGGTGGTGATGCGAAGTGCTCCTGGTGGCTGGTGACGAGTGTCATGGAGGTTGATGATAGGAACAACATCGTGCCGGACTGGAGACCATGCAAGAGCCTTATGTCCCCCAGCATTAAATAAAAAGGCACAATACCGTGACTGGAACAATACACAAATAATCCTCACATGGGAGAGTAGTAGTAGTTTACGTCGGACTTTAACATCGTTGTAACCTCCTCTCATGTGCGGGTTATTTGTGTATTGTCCCCACCAACCCTTCAACACACAACTCTTCCTGCTTGGACTCGAATCTCACTGCATCAATTTCAAACTTTAGTTGTCTGAAGGACAGTTCGCACCCAAGCCAGTGGAAATTTCGTTGAAGGTCACGAAGGTCAGGCCACTATGCATGATAATCTCTAATTTACTCCAGCAAGGGACGTGATAAAGCAAAAAATCAATTTGTGGTCCCTCAAGCATAACAGCTTTGTAAACCACTTGCTATCTCAAATACCACAGCAACTTAATTAAGTCCATTAAATGAAATATAAATACATGGTTGTGGCTAATTCCACTGTTGGTTGTAGCGCATGGCTTTGCACTCCCTAAAATTCGTTCTATGCATAATTAATTCGTGCAGTGCGTCTCATCTTCACACTAAAAAAAATGACAACTGACATCCTTTAAAAGAGGGATCGTAAATCGTCACTATGAGACTTTCTTACCTCGTCTGGTATTTTTGCAGGTCCTGGTGAGAAGTAACTTATGTGTTGAGCCATGACGGTGTGTGTGTGCTGTGCCTGCACTCACTCATATGGCTGAGCTTGTATCCAGCTCTCCCAACCACACACCCACACAATGCCACACTTCCTTTCTTTATTCTGTTTGAAGCCCTTTCGACTACACAAGGGTTATTCAGGCTGCATATAACCTGTGCGCCACCATACAATACTGCGTCAATCCCTAAAATAGGGATTAAGATAAACTATTAGCATAAAAATGAGAAGAGATATACACCTCTCGGTGTATTATCCTGTGCTCCACAATCTTATGTCTACCTGTTAAGTAGGTTGGGCTGTGTGGTCAGCAGGATGCTTCTCTTGCCAAATTTACATTCTTGCCTCGTGTTTTTCGTATATGCCTGTATAGATAACAATGAAGTTTGAGGATTCGATCTTGACCAGAGGCTCCTAATAGTACTGTACGGTATTGTGATTATTAAACGAAACATTGTGAAATAATAGAGCTTAGTGCCGCGCCGTTGTTGCCAACCAGATTTTGATATTTTCATAACATAGTTTGCTTTCTGTATTTTTTTGTTTTGTTTTAGTAAAAGATCTCATGAAATACAAAACATAATTTTTTAATAAGTTAAATTATTTGTGTCTGCATCGAAGATAAAATCTGAGCTGCAATTGCTCACTTTTTTACTTAAATATTACTGGTAACACCTCATGAGATGAGTGGAGATAGTGACGTTGTGTATTACACCAGGGCATTTGCTGCTTCCTGCTGTACACTACTGGTATAACAAGAGGGGTTTCTGTGTACTGTTGGTATCATACCAGGACAGTTGCTTTCTGCTGTACACTGCTGGTATAACAGGGTAGTTGCTGCTTCCTGCTGTATACTGCTGATATAACTGGGCAGTTGCTGCTTCCTGCTGTATACTGCTGGTATAACAGAGCAGTTGCTGCTTACTGCTGGTATAACAGGGCAGTTGCTGCTTACTGCTGGTATAACAGGGCAGTTGCTGCTTACTGCTGGTATAACAGGGCAGTTGCTGCTTACTGCTGGTATAACAGGGCAGTTGCTGCTTACTGCTGGTATAACAGGGCAGTTGCTGCTTACTGCTGGTATAACAGGGCAGTTGCTGCTTACTGCTGGTATAACAGGGTAGTTGCTGCTTACTGCTGGTATAACAGGGCAGTTGCTGCTTACTGCTGGTATAACAGGGCAGTTGCTGCTTACTGCTGGTATAACAGGGCAGTTGCTGCTTACTGCTGGTATAACAGGGCAGTTGCTGCTTACTGCTGGTATAACAGGGCAGTTGCTGCTTACTGCTAGTATAACAGGGCAGTTGCTGCTTACTGCTGGTATAACAGGGCAGTTGCTGCTTACTGCTGGTATAACAGGGCAGTTGCTGCTTCCTGCTGTATACTGCTGGTATAACAGGACAGTTGCTGCTTCCTGCTGTATACTGCTGGTATAACAGGGCAGTTGCTGCTTTCTCCTGTACACTGCTGGTATAACAGGGCAGTTGCTGCTTCATGCTGTGTACTGCTGGTATAATAGAGCAGTTGCTGCTTCCTGCTGTATACTGCTGGTATAACAGGGCAGTTGCTGCTTACTGCTGGTATAACAGGGCAGTTGCTGCTTACTGCTGGTATAACAGGGCAGTTGCTGCTTACTGCTGGTATAACAGGGCAGTTGCTGCTTACTGCTGGTATAACAGGGCAGTTGCTGCTTACTGCTGGTATAACAGGGCAGTTGCTGCTTACTGCTGGTATAACAGGGCAGTTGCTGCTTACTGCTGGTATAACAGGGCAGTTGCTGCTTACTGCTGGTATAACAGGGCAGTTGCTGCTTACTGCTGGTATAACAGGGCAGTTGCTGCTTACTGCTGGTATAACAGGGCAGTTGCTGCTTACTGCTGGTATAACAGGGCAGTTGCTGCTTACTGCTGGTATAACAGGGCAGTTGCTGCTTCCTGCTGTATACTGCTGGTATAACAGGGCAGTTGGTGCTTACTGCTGGTATAACAGGACAGTTGGTGCTTACTGCTGGTATAACAGGACAGTTGCTGCTTCCTGCTATATACTGCTGGTATAATAGGGCAGTTGCTCTATACTGCTATACACTCCTTAAAAAATATGATCACGATTATAACAGTTTGATACTGTCTTCTGTATACTAATACATTTTGTTTCTATGTATAGTTTGATATACTACTTAGTTTATGGTCTTGATGTCAAAGGGGACATAAAGTCACTATTTAAGAAATGATTTAATTAATAAATTATAAAATATATTAAAGCAATGTGAAAATCTGAGACATCCAGGTTCCAGTAATATTATATAATAAATTAAAATATTTTTAATAAATATAAATAAATATTCAAAATATACACAGAAGTAGTTTTGATAATTATGTTGATTGCAGCTCAGCGCTTTTGTATCAAGATGTTGAGGCTGTAGGCTGACACCCTATCCTTAAGATAACAGGTGTATACGTATGACATCACAGCTTCCTGTGTGAGATACATGTGTAGCACGCATGTGTCACCTGTTTAGATATCCATAAAAGCGCCACCAGACAGGAAACGCACGTCTTATAATGCGTCATCACCAACGTGGTGACACAAGGCCATACAAGGTCAATAGCAGCCAGGAGGCAGTAGGCTTACACAATGTCCATAGCATGCAAGACAGTCAGTAAACCTGCCACTCATGAACAGCAGGTAGGTAGGAGATAGTACACGTGCAAATCGGCAACAGCAGGCATGAGTCATGAAGCCTCCATAACGTCAATAATAGGATACAGGCCTACAATTCAGCGACACTGGGTAGGAAATAGGCCTACGTAACGCCACAGCGAGTAGAAGACTAATCCTGTGTAACGTCACAGTAGGCCTACGTAACATCACCAGCGGATGACTAAGAATGGCTACAATGAAAACTTTCAAATAGCATTTGGTCAGAGAAGCCGCTTGTGTGACTGAGCAGAGACACCTCGGTGTATGAGGCTGACAGGAACAGTCCTGTGGATCAATAAATGCACATTAGAACCCAAGTTTACTTACACGCTCGTGGTGGATACAATGGTTAAGTCATTTACGCAAAAGGAGTCAATGCAATATTTGTTGTAACTTATTTTTTATTGTTGATTTAATAATTTAATGCAAAGCGCTAAAGCCTTGTGGATCATTCAGCTGAAGGGGTGGAGGATCGATCCTCCTGCTAAGTGCGGTGATGTGGAATCTTTAATGTCGGCAATAATGCCAATACTTAAATTATATTTAGGTCAGCTCTTATTATGATTCTGTCAGGTCTTTTCTATGATTCTATCAAATCATTTATGATTAAATTAGATCTGTTTTTATTGTATCATTTTTTTGTGATTATATAATTTTTTTTATGAAATTTTATGATTCAATCAAAACGAGTTGTGATTCTCTCACACATTATTGAGACTGTGTATACTGCAATATATGAAGAAATTGCTCTCAATAAGAGTTTTAATAACTTTTTCAAATGCATGTGCAGCAAGAACCATTGAGTGCTGCATCTTACCTGTATGAAGGTGTTTGATCTTGGTGTAGCGGTCCCCAACATCACTGTACACTAGGAAGAACCTGTCATCTGTCTGCATGGCTTGCTCCATCTCCACCCTCGTCCCTTCCTGAAACGCAACGCTGGTATAAGAACACCTTTATATAAATATACTTTTTATCAGATTGGAAGGAGGGAGTATGATAGGTGAATGTGTTCAGATATTTGAAAGTTGACTCGTCGGCTGATGGAACTGCGAAAGAAGAGGTGAACTACAGAACTGAGGGTAAAAAAAGGTGAGTAGTGCAATGAGGTATCTGTGGAGACAAAGAACGTTACTCGCGTGGACAAAAGGGGGGCAATGTATTAGTGTATAGTGGTACGAACACTTACATGGGTATGAGGCATGGGTTTTACATCTTGAAGGGGGCAGTTGAGATATGGTACCTATGGCAATCTGTGGTGTGAATAACATGCAGAAAATTCGTAGTTTGGAGATTAGAAGGATGTGTGGGGTTACTAAAAATATTATCCAGAGAGCTGAGGAAGTTATTAAGGTGATTTGGACAGTAGAGAGGCTGGAGAAAAATAGGATGACTTGGAGGATATATAAATCTGCAGTGGAGGGAAGGCAAGTGTCCCGTAGCTCGATCGCTAGTGCACTCAGCTCACACTGAGGTCCAGGGTTCGAATCTCCTCCGGTACGGCTGGAAAACATTAGTGACATGTTATCCCTGTTCATGTCATGTGGGGGGTTCGAAACGTGGATTGGGTAAGAACTCTCACGTAGGCTGGTTAGTACGTATAATTATAACGGAAAATATGGGAAGCACAGGCCCGCCCTGCCTCTCTGCTCTCTATCTTAAAACTGACTCCCAAGTGATGCCAAGGGGTGAGCGGCGTTCAAAAACATGCTATGGTCAGCTGCAACGTGAAACAGTCAGTGATTCACGCAGACGGTTGTTAGTCATACTACTGGTAACTGGTTACCGGCAACTGGTTACTAGGAACTGGTACTTCTGAGATTCACCCATCAGTGTAAAATGGGTACCTGGCGTGGTGGTGTTAGTCGACTGGTGTGGGTCGCAACCTGGAACAAAACTGACCTTATTTGCCCGAAATGCTCATCATAACAAGGGGCTTCCTATATGTACTAGTAGTATGTCATTGATGTCAGCTCTCTCCAGGTAAACTCCAGGTCCAGGTATGGTCTGTATACCTTGTACTTGTGGTAAATAAAGATATTATCATTATTATTATTAAGTAGTTTTTATGACGACGCAAGGTAAAGTTTCTTAAGGGATTCAGCAAAACCGGTTAGCCGATGAATCCTGGAAGTGGAAAGTACAGTAACTGCACTCTGAAGGAAGTGTGGGGATATCGCAGTTTAGAGAAGCATTGGAGCTGTAATGTCAGTGTGCCTCTTGCAAGGTGATAGAATGATGGTAATTTTTTTTTTTTTCAGGTTACCCTACCATTGTGGGAGACGGCCGGTGTGTTAAAATACTTTTTTATATATGAATTAAATGCATGTTGAAGGATAAAGCTATATTAATCTCAGTAGCAGTACTAATAAATTATGAGAGATTGATAGTATGTTTACAGTAAGACAGTGTATTAGTAAACAGCTTCGACATCCGTTATTGATTTCACTCAATCATAAATAAATCAACAACTAAAAGTTAAGAACCACATAGTTCACACTCGACCAATCATCATCACTAACTCTTCACTCGAAGCATAATTTCCAGTCGGCGTCTACACAGTCACCTCACAGAAAGTTTGTACAGACAAGATGTCAGCATCTGGAGTGTTAGGAACAGCCTTAACACATTATTTATGTAAAACTAAAAGTAAAGTGTATTATAAAAATAAAATAAAACACTAAATAGCCCACCTATTGTTTAGTATTGTATACTCCCAATGGCAATAAGTCACTTTGAATTTTGTGGCGTTATCCTGGGTAATTTACTGTGATAATTATACTTATGTGAACCTGTGCCTAAATAAACTTACCTATGCTAACATGATAATAATAATTTGCATAAATGTTATTTAAAGGCTGTTTTTCACCAGATTGTTAAGGAACTGACCATGAGGGAGAGGCTGCCAGAGGCGCTGCCGTGGAGGAAGCGGCCACCATCATGAGTCTCCAGCACCACAACTTGACCACCTTCAGGGTAGGGCCTCAGCACTTCGAACGTGTGTACTCGGAAACACGCTGTTAAAACAACGCACACATACACACGTTATATTTTGAAAAAAAAAAAAACACTTATATTAGCACTAGTAAATTTAGCTTCTTGATAAGAAACATGTGCAACGGGTAATTTTTTTCCGAAACGTTTCGCTTACACAGTAGGCTTCTTCAGTCGAGTACATAGGAGGTAGAAGCAGTAGAGATATAATGATGTAATCAGTCCATAATCCCTGAAAGCTACATCCTGAAGGATGATGGGCTGATGACATCGTCTTTACATCTCTACTGTTTCTGCTACCTCCTCTGTACTCGACTAAAGTAGCTTACTGTGTAGGCGAAACGTTTCGGAATGAAGTAACCTAACTGTTACACATGTCTTATCAACCTGTCGGTACTGTCTACGATAATCATATTCACACATTCAGTCTCCACTATTATTTTCTAACATTACTGTTTCATTATGCTAACATAATTTTCTACCTCTGCATACTTGTATTTAGCTTTAATCCCTCCTGGTTTTACATTATGTGTCTTCATTTTCCGGTATTACACAGTCTGGATATTTGTAGTTATTACACATATCCTAACCCTTGTCCGATGCTACATTCTATTTTGGTCTTAGCGCCTAAAGTCGTGACATAAATTCAGGTAGTCAACACATAAAAAATTGTCACTATAACCTACAACTTTAATAACATAACTTTTCAATATGAAAATGTTATCACGGATTATAATCTTAAATTTTATGATAACAATTATATGATACAACATTGTGTTAGCCAAATTGTATGTTTTCAAGGGGAGTAGACTTCCTGACCACACTAAGATCCAGTACACTTTAAAGTAAGCTTTCAGTGAATATACACAGAAAAATACACCTCTCGGTATATATCTGTGCCTGAACTGTGTTCACGTTACCTGCTGAGGTGCGTTCGCTCTGGGGACCAACAATCAGGTTATTAGTTTCTGTGACTTGTAAATAATCTGCGGTTCCTCCCTTCACTTTGATCTTCCTGTTTACTTGTGAAGCGTAGCTGACCTCTCTGGCAGCCTCTGTCAAGATGGACCCTGCAAAAGAAACACGAGGTAACTTACTAAATTCAGTACTGCAAGGCTTCACCTTACGGAGGTAACCCTCGCGATCAAGGACAACCACCGAATTGCCTTTGTCAAAAGAAAGGCTGACAATATTGGTATTATATTTAAGAGACGAAAAGGCAAGTTGATAGCGTTTAATTAAGAATAGCCCCCCTTCCTCGACGCTATCAACTTACCTTTCTTCTCTTAAATCTAAAAGTAATATTGTCATCCTCAATTGAAACTCAGTACTCTCAGCAAACTGTGCAAGATTTTGATTAAACGCTTCATTTATTACCGAGATGACCTTCAATAGGGGAAGAGTAATCTGATGCTGGTAAAGGTCTCTAGATCCAAGAAGTTTGAGCTACCCTCCTCTTCCTTGAATCAATCATGCATGCCTCCCATCCTTAACCTTTCCCCAGGTCCCGTATGCCCATTACTGGTTGTGAGTTTCCCCATTAATTTAATAACCAATCTTATATCACAACAGCAAAGAAGACAATAAT
>NC_091344.1:20593037-20655537 GCF_038502225.1 Cherax quadricarinatus
ATATATGAACCGGGTCCTTGTTGCAGTTGAAGTTTTAGGTGGAGTCTATGTGTCAGTTCAAGAAAAGTTAGGTTATGTAGCCAGTATCTACAATATTAGTCATTGAGTAATAATGAATGTCATTCTGAATGTCTGAAACAAGTCTAGGTTATGTTTTACTCAGCGTCAAGTTGCAAATACTGGATAATACATTCTTCCCAAATTTATGTTCTCAGATATCAGGTAGAAGATAAAAAAGATAATTGATATGATTGATAGTAACTGATACATTTAAAACAATTAAGGCCCGGTAGATCGTACAGAATAGCAATAAATTGTAAACGTGAGTCTCTACCCGCGAAGGCATTTATTTCACCATGGATATGTAAACGATCTTGCCTAAGGTGCTCGAGAGAGATTTTACTCCACCTGACGTACATAGTTACTAAGCCTCCATAACATTATTGGGAAGTCTTAATATTTCCTGTCGTTCACCGATCCTGAGTGAAGGCTGAAGGAAGGAAAATTTGTTTTATCTTTCGACAGTATCCTGTTTGGTAGAAGTGATCGTTAGTTTGAGGTAAGATCTTATTGTCACTGTGGTATATGTATCAATCTACACTGTCGAACTGAGGAGCACTCAGGTTCTGTTGCTCCCGCGTACCTTTATGAATAACCCAGAGTTTACCTAAGGGTGAGGTGTGTCAGCCTCTGCTGCTTCCCGTAGATCATTTTCTTTTTACGGGACGAATATCGAGTCCAATGGCATGTCATTATTGTTGTGGTCGCATTAAATATTTAATGCTGATGGGTTTTTATATGCTTTTTACTCTTTTAATATCCTGCCTTCATTTTTCTGGCAGTGATCTGCTCGATTCCATTTCATTCTAGCTAGAGTCGTTCCATTGAACGAATCTACCTGGGCTTTCTACTCATTTCTGCAACATTGCAAGCTCCTTAAGATGAGTTGATTGAAACACGAAAGGCCTAGAGCTCTCTTTCAACTTCCCCATTGTGGTTATTTTTGCATCTTGTATTGCGTGTTTGTGATTGCTGCATATATATATATATATATATATATATATATATATATATATATATATATATATATATATATATATATATATATATATATATAATATATATATTTATATATATATATATATATATATATATATATATATATATATATATATATATATGTATATATATATATAATATATATATATATATATATATATTTATATATATATATATATATATATATATATATATATATATATATATATATATATATATATATATATATATATATATAATCGTTATTTACACACACACACTTAAAAAATATTTATTCTATTCACACGCTAGGTTAAGGTTGTTGCGTCTGGGAGAACATTATATAAATGCCTGAGCTTGCTACCACCTGCAGCTCACAAGACTGCCATCCCCACGAGCCCCTTTGGGGCGGGGCAGATGGCAGACCAGAGGCCTAGCTTCTCCCTACGAGCCCCGTGAGGGCGGGGAATGTGGCTAGGCCTGGGGACAGTTGGTCCCAAAGATGAGGGGGTACTTGTACCTCCTCCCATGGGAGACTTAAGTCTCTAGACACTCCCCAGATAGGGAGCCAAGGCCGGGTCACCACTACTTGGAAAAGACCCGGGCCGGGAGAATACCGGCGAAAAAAAAAAAAAAAAAAAAAAATAGAACATTATTAATCCTTTACACAACGTTTCTGGGTTACGGGATTTACCCAGGTGTAACACTAGTACATCCTTCCTTGCGAATTCCGGTCTGGCTTCCGCTGGTGAAACCATGTATTATTATTATTATTATTATTATTATTATTATTATTATTATTATTATTAGTAGTAGTAGTAGTAGTAGTTGTAGTAGTAGTAGTAGTAGTAGTATCCTGGTTAGCGCCACAGCTCTGAGAAGCCGGGTGAGATTTGCATAATGTACGTAGTTTTTGACAAACACATAGCAATATGCACTTGTAATGCATTCCTCTCATGCATTATATATGCTATCTCTCTAACATCAATGTATCTGTTAAGCTTTGTGTAACATATTATGTAATAAAATATACTCATTGATGAAACAGTAAAATATGGGGTTACCTGGAGGTTATTCCAGGGATCAACGCCCCCGCGGCCCGGTCCATGACCAGGCCTCCCGATGGAGCAGGGCCTGATCAACTAGGCTGGTACTGCTGGCCGCACGCAGTCCGACGTACGAGCCCGACGTGGCCCGGTGGCCTGGTGGCTAAAGCTTCCGCTTCACACACGGAGGGCCCGGGTTCGATTCCCGGCGGGTGGAAACATTTCGACACGTTTCCTTACACCTGTTGTCCTGTTCACCTAGCAGCAAATAGGTACCTGGGTGTTAGTCGACTGGTGTGGGTCGCATCCTGGGGGACAAGATTAAGGACCCCAATGGAAATAAGTTAGACAGTCCTCGATGACGCACTGACTTTCTTGGGTTATCCTGGGTGGCTAACCCTCCGGGGTTAAAAATCCGAACGAAATCTTATCTTATCTTATCTTATCTTAGCCCGGCTGATCCGGCACTGACTTTAGGTATCTGTCCAGCTCTCTCTTGAAGGCAGCCAGGGGTTTATTGGCAATTCCCCTAATGCTTGATGGGAGGCTGTTGAACAGTTTTGGGCCCCGGACACTTATGGTGTTTTCCCTTAGTGTACCAATGGCGCCCCTACTTTTTATTGGGGGCATTTTGCATCGCCTGCCCAGTCTTTTACTTTCGTAGGGAGTGATTTCTGTGTGCAGATTTGGGACCATTCCTTCCAAGATTTTCCAAGTGTAGATTATGATATATCTCTCCCTCCTGCGTTCCAACGAGTACAAGTCAAGTGCTTCCAAGCGTTCCCAGTAGTTAAGGTGCTTGACAGAACTTATACGTGCAGTAAAGGATCTCTGTACACTCTCTAGATCTGCGATTTCACCTGCTTTGAATGGATATGTTAATGTACAGCAGTATTCCAGCCTAGAGAGAACAAGTGATTTGAAAAGGATCATCATTGGCTTAGCATCTCTCGTTTTGAAAGTTCTCATTATCCATCCTATCATTTTCTTTGCACGTGCGATCATGGCAGTGTTATGATCCTTGAAAGTGAGATCCTCAGACATTTCTACTCCCAGGTCCCTTACATTATTTTTCCGCTCTATTGTATGGCCGGAGTCAGTAGTATACTCTGTTCTAGTTATTATCTCCTCCAGTTTTCCATAACGGAGTAGTTGGAATTTGTCCTCATTGAACATCATATTGTTTACCGTTGCCCACTGGAAAACTTTGTTTATATCTTCTTGGAGGTTAACCGCGTCCTCAGCAGATGACAGCCTCATGCAGATCCTAGTATCTTCCGCAAAGGATGATACGGTGCTGTGGTGTATATCTCTGTCTATGTCTGATATGAGGATAAGGAATAAGATGGGGGCGAGTACTGTGCCTTGTGGAACAGAGCTCTTCACTATGGCAGCTTCCGATTTAACTCTGTTGACCACTACTCTTTGTGTTCGATTTGTTAGGAAGTTGAAGATCCATCTCCCCACTTTCCCAGTTATTCCTTTAGCACGTATTTTATGGGCTATTACGCCATGATCGCATTTGTCAAATGCTTTTGCAAAGTCTGTGTATATTACATCTGCATTCTGATTTTCTTCCAGTGCATCCAAGGCCATGTCATAGTGATCCAGTAGTTGTGGTGGTAGGGGAAGTGGAATATTCAAACAATTTCAGAATGAAATCCAAATATTTTCCCTTAAAGTCTCTGTATACGCTTTGATCTTTATTTTTTCTCTTTAGTGGATGAATACCTAGGGTGTACTCACCTGCTTGTTGTTGCAGGGGTCGATACTCGGATCCTAGCACTGCCTCTTGACCCGACTCTCTGCAGGCTCACTTCCTCTTAGTCTCGTGGGCCCTGTCATACTTCCCGATCATTCTGAGACTGAAGAAATTACTCCCTAACATCCCCGTGGCTCTTCTGTGACGTTAACTCCCAGGGCTGTCCTCCGAGGTCCCGTTTCTCACCTCTCAAATAACCTTATCTCTGTCTACTTAATAAAGTCCCCTGAGTATTTTGTATGGTATCATCACGTCCCACCTAGTTCTTCTTTCCTTCAAAATCTTTAGGTTCAGTTCCATTAGCTTCTCATTGTAGCTTATGCTTCTTACCACAACTGAGAACAAGCCTTGTTGCATTGCTCTGCACTTTTTTCCAGTAAACAACTTGCACTTAGGAAAGGGAGAATAATGTCGTTTCGGTCTGACTTGGACCATTGACAAACCACGATATTTTAACATTTTATTCTTCACTTTCTCCAATTTCTTATTTTTTTTTCAGGTTTGGATGGTTCCATGCTGGTGCTGTGTACTCCAAAATGCGCCTAACGTACATTATGTTGTATAAAAGGCCCGCAGAGGTTATTCTGGCGTTGTACTGGGCTTTATGCTCGCCCCAGTATTAGGTTTCTGCTATTCTGAATGACTACAACTTTTGCATTTCATATATGTCATTCTGATCAAGTCACTAATAGCAATGGCAGCAAGATGACGTTGCTTGTGACATCACAATGCGTCTATAGTAGGTCATCGATAAATCTATGTGGAGTATAGGTCTACGGAGTATCGCTGTATATCCCGATGGTCAATAGATAAACAAAAAAATAGTTAGTTCTGATATTATATAATTATCCAAATATAATTATTATTTCTAACATTCGCCGAGGTAGGCTGATCAATCATTCATTTAACGGGTGCCTTGCCAGAAGTGTACTGACATCACAGTTCAGATGGTCTTCCGAGGTGTTACATTTCCACCCCTCCTTCAGAGCGCAGTGCTACTGTATTTCCACCTCCTGGACTCAAGTCCGGCTAACCACTTCCCCTGATATTATTGAACATTTTATATTATTATATTATAGAACAGTTGTATATACGTTTAAGCTATTCTAAATTTATTTTATGTTTGAGGTCGTATAGATGATGGGCGGATAACTTCTGTTTTTGGACCTCATCAGAATTCAGAAGAGCGAGGTTATCATTTGAGTGGTCGTGGCAGATCGGGGAGGTTATCTGCGTGGTCGTGGCAGCGCGGGGAGGTTATCAGGCATCCCTGGCTGCGTCACCACCATCCTCTCCCCACGGCCATTACTGTCAGTGTTTTTTGTCTGTTTGTCTCTCCTGAACCAACATTCTTAGTGTTAATATTGCTGTAGGGATTTTTTTCCCCCTTCAGGCCAGTCTGCGAGCTACTATGGTGGGCGACTCTGTAACCTGTTAAATAATGTTTTCCTAGTGTGGAGATATTTTGCTATCTATGACGTCAAGGGCTATTCCCCAATCGCTATTCCAATTTACCGGGAATTTTTTTGTAGTTCGTGAGTAAATCTTTTCTGCTTCATTATGTTAAGGGACTTTCCTATCCCAGCCCGTAGTTATAACAGTGCCGTACCAAAAATGGATTTACCTTAGCCTGGCCTTTTTTGAGGGGTGTGAGAGTAGATTTACTATGGGCTGTAAGAGTAGTATATACCAGGGCCACGGGTCAATCTTCCCTCTATTCTAGTGGTTATTCATTGACAGTCGTTTATTACAACTTATATAGAGTTTACACGTGAGATAAGCAGATTTATGAGGCTTACCTGTGTAAATTGCATTCATTTGCCAGAAATGACGGGATACCAGCTTCATTCTGGCAGTCACCACCTCACACAGTCTAGTGGAGGTTTTATGTTGCATATACATAAAGATTGATGACACTAGTGCCCACAGGTTTCTGGGTATATGGGGGGGGGAGAGCGAAGCAGTGGTTTCAAGGTGGGAGAATGAAGAAGATAGGTAAATCAGAGATGAGGACGCAACTACCTCCTTAATGCCCTCCTCTGTCTTTGTACTTAGCAAATCAGAATTGTAATTACACATTGTAACCTTTACAAAGAAATAAACTTAATCTTATCTTATCTCTCAAGCGGACGCCCATGAATCTGTATACTTTAATATTTGTAATTACTAGTAACAAGTTACGCTTGTGTTGCCCTATCTGTAGTACTTAATTGATGTGAAAATTGTTTTAGTTTTCCATGGCTGCAGCACTCACTACTTCCTCTTGTAATACGATTCATTGTTACAATTCATTGAAGAACTTTTAACATCATTCCCACATCTTGAGTTTAGTTCTTAGTTAATAACTATATGGCTTCTAATTTGCTCTGTTTATTTGGTTAGGAAATCTTCCTTATTAAACTCAAGATGTGGGAATGATGCTAAAAGTTCTTCAATGAATTGTAACAATGAACCTTAGTACAAGAGGAAGTAGTGAGTGCTGCAAGCATGGTAAACTAATATATATATATATATATATATATATATATATATATATATATATATATATATATATATATATATATATATATATATATATATATATGTAGTAGCTTGGTAGACAGCAGCCACCCAGGGAGGTACTACCGTCCTGCCAAGTGAGTGTAAAATGAAAGCCTGTAATTGTTTTACATGATGGTAGGATTGCTGGTGTCTTTTGTCTGTCTCATAAATATGCAAGATTACAGGTACGTCTTGCTACTTCTACTTACACTTAGGTCACACTACACATACATGTACACGTTTATTTATACACACTCATCTGAGTTTTCTTTGATTTTTATCTTAATAGTTCTTGGTCTTATTACTTTTCCTTTTATATCCATGGGGAAGTGGAATAAGAATCTTTCCTCCGTAAGCCATGCGTGTTGTAAAAGTCAACTAAAATGCCGGGAACAATGGGCTAGTAACCCCTTTTCCTGTAAAGATTACTAAAAAGAATAAGAAGAAGAAAATTGTCAAAGTGGGAAGTCTGAATGTGCGTGGATGTTGTGCAAATGATAAGAAAGAGATGATTGTGGATGTTATAAATGAGAAGAAACTGGATGTCCTGGCTTTAAGTGAAACAAAGCTGAAGGGGGTGGGAGAGTTTCAATGGAGAGGAATAAATGGGATTAGGTCAGGGGTTTCAAATAGAGTTAGAGCTAAAGAAGGAGTAGCAATAATGTTGAAGGATAAGCTATGGCAGGAAAAGAGGGACTACAAATGCATAAATTCAAGGATTATGTGGAGTAAAATAAAGATTGGATGTGAAAAGTGGGTTATAGTAAGCGTGTATGCACCTGGAGAAGAGAGAAGTGTAGAGGAGAGAGAGAGATTCTGGGAAATGTTGAGTGAATGCGTGGGGAGTTTTAAATCAAGTGTGAGAGTAATGGTGGTTGGGGATTTCAATGCTAAAGTGGGTAAAAATGTTATGGAGGGAGTAGTAGGTAAATTTGGGGTGCCAGGGGTAAATGTAAATGGGGAGCCTTTACTTGAGCTATGTGTAGAAAGAAATTTGGTAATAAGTAATACATATTTTATGAAAAAGAGGATAAATAAATATACAAGGTATGATGTAGCATGTAATGAAAGTAGTTTGTTAGATTATGTATTGGTGGATAAAAGGTTGATGGGTAGGCTCCAGGATGTACATGTTTATAGAGGGACAACTGACATATCGGATCATTATCTAGTTGTAGCTACAGTTAGAGTAAGAGGTAGATGGGAAAAGAGGAAGGTGGCAACAACAAGTAAGAGGGAGGTGAAAGTGTATAAACTAAGGGAGGAGGAAGTTCGGGCGAGATATAAGCGACTATTGGCAGAAAGGTGGGCTAGTGCAAAGATGAGTAGTGGGGGGGTTGAAGAGGGTTGGAATAGTTTTAAAAATGCAGTATTAGAATGTGGGGCAGAAGTTTGTGGTTATAGGAGGGTGGGGGCAGGAGGAAAGAGGAGTGATTGTTGGAATGATGAAGTAAAGGGTGTGATAAAAGAGAAAAAGGTAGCTTACGAGAGGTTTTTACAAAGCAGAAGTGTTATAAGAAGAGCAGAGTATATGGAGAGTAAAAGAAAGGTGAAGAGAGTGGTGAGAGAGTGCAAAAGGAGAGCAGATGAAAGAGTGGGAGAGGCACTGTCAAGAAATTTTAATGAAAATAAGAAAAAATTTTGGAGTGAGTTAAACAAGTTAAGAAAGCCTAGGGAAAGTATGGATTTGTCCGTTAAAAACAGAGTAGGGGAGTTAGTAGATGG
The DNA here is from genome assembly GCF_038502225.1 of Cherax quadricarinatus. Lineage (NCBI taxonomy): Eukaryota > Metazoa > Arthropoda > Malacostraca > Decapoda > Parastacidae > Cherax > Cherax quadricarinatus. Next base: position 20,601,150 of record NC_091344.1, read on the forward strand.
GGAGAGGGAGGTATTAGGTAGATGGCGAGAATATTTTGAGGAACTTTTAAATGTTGAGGAAGAAAGGGAGGCGGTAATTTCATGCACTGGCCAGGGAGGTATACCATCTTTTAGGAGTGAAGAAGAGCAGAATGTAAGTGTGGTGGAGGTACGTGAGGCATTACGTAGAATGAAAGGGGGTAAAGCAGCTGGAACTGATGGGATTATGACAGAAATGTTAAAAGCAGGGGGGGATATAGTGTTGGAGTGGTTGGTACTTTTGTTTAATAAATGTATGAAAGAGGGGAAGGTACCTAGGGATTGGCGGAGAGCATGTATAGTCCCTTTATATAAAGGGAAAGGGGACAAAAGAGATTGTAAAAATTATAGAGGAATAAGTTTACTGAGTATACCAGGAAAAGTATACGGTAGGGTTATAATTGAAAGAATTAGAGGTAAGACAGAATGTAGAATTGCGGATGAGCAAGGAGGTTTCAGAGTGGGTAGGGGATGTGTAGATCAAGTGTTTACATTGAAGCATATATGTGAACAGTATTTAGATAAAGGTAGGGAAGTTTTTATTGCATTTATGGATTTAGAAAAGGCATATGATAGAGTGGATAGAGGAGCAATGTGGCAGATGTTGCAAGTTTATGGAATAGGTGGTAAGTTACTAAATGCTGTAAAGAGCTTTTATGAGGATAGTGAGGCTCAGGTTAGGGTGTGTAGAAGAGAGGGAGAATACTTCCCGGTAAAAGTAGGTCTTAGACAGGGATGTGTAATGTCACCATGGTTGTTTAATATATTTATAGATGGGGTTGTAAAAGAAGTAAATGCTAGGGTGTTCGGGAGAGGGGTGGGATTAAATTATGGGGAATCAAATTCAAAATGGGAATTGACACAGTTACTTTTTGCTGATGATACTGTGCTTATGGGAGATTCTAAAGAAAAATTGCAAAGGTTAGTGGATGAGTTTGAGAATGTGTGTAAAGGTAGAAAGTTGAAAGTGAACATAGAAAAGAGTAAGGTGATGAGGGTATCAAATGATTTAGATAAAGAAAAATTGGATATCAAATTGGGGAGGAGGAGTATGGAAGAAGTGAATGTTTTCAGATACTTCGGAGTTGATGTGTCGGCGGATGGATTTATGAAGGATGAGGTTAATCATAGAATTGATGAGGAAAAAAAGGTGAGTGGTGCGTTGAGGTATATGTGGAGTCAAAAAACGTTATCTATGGAGGCAAAGAAGGGAATGTATGAAAGTATAGTAGTACCAACACTCTTATATGGATGTGAAGCTTGGGTGGTAAATGCAGCAGCGAGGAGACGGTTGGAGGCAGTGGAGATGTCCTGTCTAAGGGCAATGTGTGGTGTAAATATTATGCAGAAAATTCGGAGTGTGGAAATTAGGAGAAGGTGTGGAGTTAATAAAAGCATTAGTCAGAGGGCAGAAGAGGGGTTGTTGAGGTGGTTTGGTCATTTAGAGAGAATGGATCAAAGTAGAATGACATGGAAAGCATATAAATCTATAGGGGAAGGAAAGAGGGGTAGGGGTCGTCCTCGAAAGGGTTGGAAAGAGGGGGTAAAGGAGGTTTTGTGGGCGAGGGGCTTGGACTTCCAGCAAGCGTGCATGAACGTGTTAGATAGGAGTGAATGGAGACGAATGATACTTGGGACCTGACGATCTGTTGGAGTGTGAGCATGGTAATATTTAGTGAAGGGATTCAGGGAAACCGGTTATTTTCATATAGTCGGACTTGAGTCCTGGAAATGGGAAGTACAATGCCTGCACTTTAAAGGAGTGGTTTGGGATATTGACAGTTTGGAGGGATATGTTGTGTATCTTTATACGTATATGCTTCTAAACTGTTGTATTCTGAGCACCTCTGCAAAAGCAGTGATAATGTGTGAGTGTGGTGAAAGTGTTGAATGATGATGAAAGTATTTTCTTTTTGGGGATTTTCTTTCTTTTTTGGGTCACCCTGCCTCGGTGGGAGACGACCGACTTATTGAAAAAAAAAAAAAAAAATATATATATATATATATATATATATATATATATATATATATATATATATATATATATATATATACATATATACATATATATGTGGAAGTGGAATATTCAAACGGCTTCAGGAAGAAATCCAAATATTCTTCCTTGAAGCCTTTTTATCCACTTCTCCGAGGCTATGGGTCCCACAATTTACACCAGAGGTGGACCCCATCCATATATATATATATATATATATATATATATATATATATATATATATATATATATATATATATATATATATATATATATATATATATATATATATATATATATTTGTGTATGTGTGTGTGTGTGGAGAGAGAGAAAGAGAGAGAGATGGCAGTCAGCAGGATTCAAAACTACGTCAGGGGAGGCGGCAAGGTTCCCAAAATGACGCTGTAGACCACTTGGCCACAGATGTCTACAAAAGTCTTGTTTATAATGTACAAACCTGGTTGTTTTTGCGTGGTGCACTGATATAAAAATAGCTTGTGAAGTCAAAACATACAGTAGGAGAATGAAATAGCTTGAAACCATGCTTGAGGCCCATTGGTGTGCCCGGGCTGGGAAGAAACATGGCCTGTAAACAAGGCTGCCGAGCTTTTGAGGCGTTTGTGGCCGAGTGGTCTAGAGCGTTATTTGGCGAACCTTGCCAGCCTTCCCTGACGTGGTGTTTTCGAATCCTGCCGACTGCGATCGTTCTCTGTATATACCCGTTTGTTTCTGCATGGTATATACATATATATATATATATATATATATATATATATATATATATATATATATATATATATATATATATATATGCTATATATATATATATATATATATATATATATGTCGTGCCGAATAGGTAAAACTTGCTATTTGTGCTTAAATAGCAATGTTCTTCTTGCTGAATAAGGCAAAAATGATTCTGAACCTAACGAAAAAAAAGTATAATTCATTGTGTTTGTTTATTATTATATTATTGTAAACTTATCTAAAATATATTTAGTTGGATTAGGCTAAATTAAATTGCGCTTGTTAAGGTTAGGTAAGCTTTCTAAGGTTCTTTTGGTACAAAATTATTAATTTTTACACTACCATAAATAAACGTATAACAGAAAATTTTAGAAATACTTAATTTTAAATAAGTTCTTGCTAATTGATGAATTTTACTTATTCGGCACGACACACGTACACACACACACACACACACAAAATTACACACACACACACACACACACACACACACACACACACACACACACACAGGCTGCAGACCTGGTCCAGCAATTGGCTCCTGGAGTTCAACCCTACCAAGTGCAAAGTCATGAAGATTAGGGAAGGGCAAAGAAGACCGCAGACGGAGTACAGTCTAGGGGGCCAGAGACTACAAACCTCACCCAAGGAAAAAGATCTTGGGGTGAGTATAACACCAGGCACGTCTCCTGAAGCGCACATCAACCAAATAACTGCTGCAGCATATGGGCGCCTAGCAAACCTCAGAACAGCATTCCGACATCTTAATAAGGAATCGTTCAGGACCCTGTACACCGTGCACGTTAGGCCCATATTGGAGTATGCTGCACCAGTTTGGAACCCACACCTAGCCAAGCACATAAAGAAACTAGAGAAAGTGCAAAGGTTTGCAACAAGACTAGTCCCAGAGCTAAGAGGTATGTCCTACGAGGAGAGGTTAATGGAAATCAACCTGACGACACTGGAGGACAGGAGAGATAGGGTGGACATGATAACGACATACAAAATACTGAGAGGAATTGACAAGGTGGACAAAGACAGGATGTTCCGGAGATGGGACACAGCAACAAGGGGACACAGTTGAAAGTTGAAGACACAGATGAATCACAGGGATGTTAGGAAGTATTTCTTCAGCCACAGAGTAGTCAGGAAGTGGAATAGTTTGAGAAGCGATGTAGTGGAGGCAGGATCCATACATAGCTTTAAGCAGAGGTATGATAAAGCTCAAGGTTCAGGGAGAGTGACCTAGTAGCGACCAGTGAAGAGTCGGGGCCAGGAGCTTGGACTCGACCCCTGCAACCTCAACTAGGTGAGTACACACACACACACACACACACACACACACACACACACACACACACACACACACACACACACACACACACACACACACACACACACACACACACACACACACGCACAGGGAAATCGACTGACGACACTGGAGGACAGGAGGGTTAGGGGAGACATGATAACGACATACAAAATACTGCGTGGAATAGATAAGGTGGACAGAGACAGGATGTTCCAGAGAGGGGACACAGAAACAAGGGGTCACAATTGGAAGCTGAAGACTCAGACGAGTCACAGGGATGTTAGGAAGTACTTCTTCAGTCATAGAGTCGTCAGGAAGTGGAATAGCCTAGCAAGTGATGTAGTGGAGGCAGGAACCATACATAGCTTTAAGACAAAGCTCAGGAAGCAGAGAGAGAGAGAGGACCTTGCAGCGATCAGTGAAGAGGAGGGGCCAGGAGCTGAGTCTCGACCCCTGCAACCACAATTAGGTGAGCACACACATACACACACACACACAAGATAAGTCGTAATTAACAGCTGTCAGTTAATAAACAGAATGAAAGTTGGTAGTAGTAGTAGTGATTAAAATATAAATGAATGACATTACAACTCATGTTTGCTAAATTTGAAAGATATGACGTATGATCTGCTCTAGATATGTACAAAGCTTATACACCAGGAAAGCAATTCAGCGGAAATGAAAAACAATTGACGTATTCTTTCAGGAAAGAAATTAAGAGAGTAAAGCGACGTGTCCCGGTCAGTTCTCAGCAGCAGTGGGTCACAAAAATTGACCATCCTTTCTCCCACAACTGCTCCTTCAAGTAAGCTCTCTATATAGGAATTCTTGTACAGAACTAGTATAGGAGGATGAACTAAAAAAAATTTTCCTGAAAGACTACGTCATTGTTTAAATACTTCACAAAGCTCCCGCACTGCGACATTGCTGTCCGTCTCGGATAAGTCACAATTGTTTAAGTTTTTGTTGAATTTTTCCAACCTAGATAAAGTAGCTTTTATTTTTTATCTGTTTTTTTTTGTAGCATTTTCCACGCTACTTTCCTGACGGAAATGCAAATTGTTGTACAACTTTGGAAATCGTAAGTCATACCTTTGGTATACAAACTTGATTAGATCATTAGTGGTTGTCGGAATTACCCCTCTTTTTTTACCTCCAAGATTTTTATGTGTTAACTTGAGAATGTCTCCTTTGATCGGCATCAAACTCTCACCGCTGATGTACCAAACCCAAAGAAAAATTCAGATTGTGGCAAAAAGGTAAGCGAGACTAATTCTTATTAAATTTATGTTTTAAATGCCTAGTGTGTTTGCTCTAGTTTTTTTTATCTACTTACAGGTATCATGTACCAGATTTATATGAAAATACACAAATAATCTGCACATAGGAAAAAAACTTACATTTGGATTATTTATGTATTGTTCCAGTCACGGTATTGTGTCTTTTTGTTCTTCATGTGAAGAGTTCTAATTGTTAGTAGGCTGTGAAGAACCAACTTTGTCAATATTAGTTTCGTTGAACTTGAGAATGCCTCTTCTGATCAGCTTCAAACTTTCAACACTAATATATTCTATTTAGATGAGGGTTCTAATTGTTATTAGAGTGTGTAGGTGCCAATTTACTAATTTTATTTTAAAACTGTTTGAAACATTGTGTGTGCAATAATGTGAGAATATTTCTTCTTACTAACTTGAAATTTGAAGTATTCATGAATCTTCTAGCATAATTTAATTAGTATCATTTAAACATAATTTAATTAGTATCCTTTAAACATAATTTAATTAGTATCCTTTAAACATAATTTAATTAGTATCCTTTAAACATAATTTAATTAGTATCCTTTAAACATAATTTAATTAGTATCCTTTAAACATAATCTAATTAGTATCCTTTGAACATAATTTAATTATGTCCCCAGTGGAAGGACCTACTTCCACTGGGGAATCCCGCCTACCAGTGACTGCCCTCGTCTGCTGCCCGTCCCTTCCACTGACGCCTATATAAACGCCAGTCTTCTTGCCTTTGCTAAATGCCAAACACACAGACTTCCGTGACAACTTCACAGATTTGCATGGAAGGCAACTTCATACACTTGTAACACAGAAACATCTCATACATCTCGGACCTTATTTCCCAACAATCTATACATACAATGGCCAAGGCATCCCTGATAAAATTTTTACAAACAGAGCTAGTAATCACTTACATCACTACACAACACCAGGACCGCTCTCTGGATCTGACCACATTCCTATCATTTTGCATATTTCCTCAAATCCTATACTCATTCCAGTTCGCCCCTCTCCAGCTTATTCTCAGGCAGACTGGGATCTGTTCAAACAACGCTTAAACACTCTTGATCTCACACACAACTATAACAATAGACCAGTATCAGACATAGACACACAAATTCAACGCATTCAACAATCAATTACCCAAACTGCTACAGAGGTTATCCCAATGACACACCACAAAGTACGATACTCTTTTCGTCCATCAGAAAGAACAAAAAGATTACTCACATGTTACAGACACCGTTTCTTAGCAAACCAAAACAGACTCAATATCATCCGATGGGACCTCACTATTTTACGTACACATATCATCCATAGCCTAGACGATGACCACGCCCGGCATTGGCAATCAATTATAAATCATACAGATGTACAGCGTACAAGAGATCCCAAAGCATTCTGGTCATCCATTCGGAAACTTACAGGCACCCCTCGATCCACAACCTTTAGACACATAAACAGCAACAACAGACAGATCTCTGACCCTGCTGAAGCGGTACATATTTTCAAAGACATATGGGAAAACATCTTCCACCCACATCCACCAGACCAAGCTGTCATAGCACACACATTAGACATAGAAAGATGGGTATCCAACCATGAAGATTTAACAAATCCTGATCCAATCATAAACCTAAATACCCTATCTTCCACACATCCTCTAAACTCTCCTTTTACTGTTAATGATGTTCACTCCTTACTAACACACCTTCCAAAAAAAGCTCCAGGAGCTTCAGGTCTGTCACATACAGTCCTTCGTCACCTTCCACTTTCTGTTGCTTCTGCTATCACTGACCTCTTTAATGCCTCTCTTGCATCTGGCTATTTCCCCCCATTCTTTAAATCTGCAACTGCATGTCTCATACCGAAACCTGGAAAAGACTTGACTGACCCCAAGAACTATAGACCAATTAGCCTCCTTGAAATTTTGGGTAAGACCTTTGAACGACTTGTAAATATGCGACTCAGGACTCACCTAGAGACACATAACTTGCTTACTGAAAGACAATTCGGTTTCCGAAAAAAACGATCTACCCAAGACGTTTTGAATATGATCCTGAACTATATACGTATCAATAAAGCCCAGAACTGTACCTCCGCCCTTGTCGCCAAAGATGTAGAAAAAGCTTTTGACACTGTTTGGCATGAAGGATTAAAATACAAACTCTGCACTTCCTTTGACTTAACTATAAATATGACGAAATTATTATGTAATTTTTTAGACGGCCGAACGATGCGTATACGGTTCAGAGATCATTATTCGGACTATTTCACGTTAAAAGCGGGTGTACCCCAAGGTTCTGTCCTATCTCCCACCCTATATATACTCTACACGAATGATTTACCTGAACCTCTTTACCCAAACACAATTACCCTTTCTTACGCAGACGACATCACTCAACTCACAACACATGAAAACTTTCGTTTCCTTGCACGCAGAACACAAAGAGAGGTCGACAGGATTACCGCCTGGGAATTATTATGGCGCATAAAAACCAACCCAAATAAGTCAAAAATCACTTACTTCCATAGAATGCGTGATGTCCCCACTCCTGTCGAACTCAAAACAAGCACCTCCCGTACCCCCATCCCACGCTCCTTCACGACAGTTGTCCTTGGTATTACCCTCGACCACACACTGAACTTAAAATCTCACATTACTACAAAGACCATACTGGCGGGAACTGCACTCTCAAGGTTATATAAGCTGCGAGGAGCCAGTCCCAAGACAAAACTACATCTTTACAAAGCACTCATTCGTCCTCTACTCTCTTACTTTCCACTCGCTCTGACGTTAATTGCCAAGACAAACGCACTAAAATTTCAACGTATCCAGAATCGTGCATTACGTTGGGTGTTGGGAGTGAGGTGGGACGAATTTGCCACCAGTGAATCTCTCCACCTCACGACAAACACACCGGCTTTGAACGTATACTGGAAGACACTTAGTGACAAACAACTTGACAGACTTGAAACATATCATGACTACTGGACTACTTATTTAGATGATACTCTCAGACGTCCTTACAATGATGTAAATCTTTTTCAATCATTGAATGATCCGGCACCTCCACCACAATACACATAAATTATCTGACTTTTTGCTTAAAAATTCAAATAACTTAAAAGTGCCATTGCCGTATAGCTGTGTCTTTGTGCGTTTTTAGGGCTGAAGTGCTTGCGATGTGCGTTTTTGCGTCGCCTTTGCAACAACGTGTCCCTGAACCATATCCAGTCATTGCAAGTTGAAGTGCTCCAGTCAGTTGCAGTCAGCACCCGCAGAGTCCCTGTTATCTTCTATGTCGTCTTCGTTATTGTTTATCCAGGCTTAGCAGTTGGGTCTAGTCCTGACTCTTCTCTCTTCAACTCAAGACATTCCTCTCACCATCTATTCTTCGCACTGTCCCCACTTGCCCCTCGCCCCTCGTGGGTCCTTACCTGTGAGTCCTATCTATCTATCTATGCTCCAGACTCTCCTCCACCACGATGCTGTGAACACTAACTCCAAGGCCGAGGGACTGATTACCTCATCTTTTGTATATAGTTCTACTGTTTTCCTATTATGTCCTAGAATCTGTATTGATAAAGCCACTGGATGGCGAAACGTCTACAATAAAGATATCCAGATGTTGCACATGTGTCTTAACTTTCATAATTTAATTAATATCCTTTAAACATAATTTAATTAGTATCCTTTAAACATAATTAGTATCCTTTAAACATAATTTAATTAGTATCCTTTAAACATAATTTAATTAGTATCCTTTAAACATAATTTAATTAGTATCCTTTAAACAATTTAATTAGTATCCTTTAAAGATAATTTAATTAGTATCCTTTAAACATAATTTAATTAGTATCCTTTAAACATAATTTAATTAGTATCCTTTAAACATAATTTAATTAGTATCCTTTAAACATAATTTAATTAGTATCCTTTAAACATAATTTAATTAGTATCCTTTAAACATAATTTAATTAGTATCCTTTAAACATAATTTAATTAGTATCCTTTAAACATAATTTAATTAGTATCCTTTAAACATAATTTAATTAGTATCCTTTAAACATAATTTAATTAGTATCCTTTAAACATAATTTAATTAGTATCCTTTAAACATAATTTAATTAGTATCCTTTAAACATAATTTAATTAGTATCATTTAAACATAATTTAATTAGTATCCTTTAAACATAATTTAATTAGTATCCTTTAAACATAATTTAATTAGTATCCTTTAAACATAATTTAATTAGTATCCTTTACACATAATCTAATTAGTATCCTTTAAACATAATTTAATTAGTATCCTTTAACCATAATTTAATTAGTATCCTTTAAACATAATTTAATTAGTATCCTTTAAACATAATTTAATTAGTATCCTTTACACATAATCTAATTAGTATCCTTTAAACATAATCTAATTAGTATCCTTTAAACATAATCTAATTAGTATCCTTTAAACATAATTTAATTAGTATCCTTTAAACATAATTTAATTAGTATCCTTTAAACATAATTTAATTAGTATCCTTTAAACATAATTTAATTAGTATCCTTTAAACATAATTTAATTAGTATCCTTTAAACATAATTTAATTAGTATCCTTTAAACATAATTTAATTAGTATCCTTTAAACATAATTTAATTAGTATCCTTTAAACATAATTTAATTAGTATCCTTTAAACAATTTAATTAGTATCCTTTAAACATAATTTAATTAGTATCCTTTAAACATAATTTAATTAGTATCCTTTAAACAATTTAACTAGTATCCTTTAAACATAATTTAATTAGTATCCTTTAAACATAATTTAATTGGTATCCTTTAAACATAATTTAATTAGTATCCTTTAAACATAATTTAATTAGTATCCTTTAAACATAATCTAATTAGTATCCTTTAAGCATAATTTAATTAGTATCCTTTAAACACTTATTCTTTTTCTTTGGGGCTCTGGTATATAATGATGGCATGTGATATATATACACCGTGAGGTGGACATCTCTCAGTGTGTGTATATATGCTGAGAGTTAACTGTAATTCCTACCTTAGGGATTAAAATATTCTTGACTGGTGGTGAACAGGACACAGGCAGCCTTAATGACGCTCGTGTAGCATATAAATTTTAAGCTTCATTAACCAACCAACCAGCCCTGAAAAAATGGTTTGTATAAAACTCGTGTATTAATTCTTTTAAAATCCTACACAATAAATCCGTCAGTAATACCAATAAAAAAAAAAGGAAATTGTCTCCTGATTTCTAGTGTATAAATGCGTTGTGTAACATTATTAAAGCACAGATTATACACATCGAGAGGTGTATATCTTTTTTTTTCAGAAATTATTTTGTTAGTGTACAGTTGAACTGCAGCCTTATTGACCCTCGTGCTATCGCTGAACCTTAATCCCGATAAACTAAAATATTTCGTGTAGTCGATAGGCCTTAGGCACTGAGAATTTGCTTTCTTTCCAATTATAAGATTTAGGTTAAGTTAGGTAAGGTCAGTGAGGAAACAGGACAAGTGTTTCCTGATGCAGGTTATATGATGACCCGTAGCTGGAGCTTTTCGTCATCTGACCGAGGCCTTCCGATATTTTACGATTCAAAATGTTATTGGTGTTTATATCACGAGAACCACTGCCTTACAGTTTCGTAGATTATATTCAGATTATTACCTTGGAGGGTCAGTAACCCATGGAAACCAAAGGAAGCTGTGAAAAATTTTGGATTTTCCTAAATTCAGCATGTGTAAAATTGAATAATACAATAATTGTGTAATAAAATGTGATGCTGATTTGACCCTTTCGAGAAATTTCGAGTGAGGGGGGGGGGTGAAAAACAGCAACAGAGTGACGCGGGTGGAGAGATGCCATAATGAATTTAATGTGTGAACACTGGACTGAATTGTACAACGTAATCAGGCGTTCTCGAAGGTCATTTGGTGTATATCAGCCTCAGTCCGTAATTTAGAAATTGCTGACACGTCCCTGCTGAAGAATTGGGATAAATAGAATGGAAACCCCTCACAATTCGGCAACAAGGACGGAAAAATAGAGGACACCAATTCTCTCAAGAGCACACTTTAGCTAAGTGACGCTTACCCATAACGTTCAGTAGTTTTTGCGTTGGCCATCGTAAATTCTACCTGTAGGGGTAGTGTTAGGGTGTGTTTCCAGAAAAATAATGATTGTGATCCAGTAATTAAATCGTAAGTGGTAATATGAATTTCCCTTCTAATAACACTATTTTAATTTATGTTCACTAATTATATTCTGTGTACCTAGAGTCCACACAACTTTAATTTAGCAGAGTAGCTGGTTTTGACATTGTAATTATTAATTTATTTTTAGGTCTAGCTTTTTTGTGGGAGTGGTAGGGAGTGGGCATCGAGGGAGTCACAGTTTAGCGATCTACTGTGACTAATTCCCACTTATCTCACTTAGATTACTTGCAGGAATTAATTCAGGTAATACTCTGTTAACCTCCTGCAGGTAATTTCTCACAGAAGCCAATTTCTGGCTTACTTTCATTGGAGTCCTTTGATCCTCTTCCCCAAGATGCGGCTCAGAACAGTCGGCTGATACCCAGGTACTTGCTGGCAGGTGAACAAGAGCAACAAGAGTAAGGAAACATGTCCAACGCTTCCACCAGTGCTGGGTTTGATGCCTACTACTTGAGCCATGAGTCACTGAAAGGCTTCTTTAAACCCAATAAAATTACAAGAAAAAAGTATAAGGCATGGATCCACACCTGACGAAACATGTCTAGAAACTAGAAAAGTCCAGAGCTATTTGTTTAATCTAACGCCAGTTGTGATAATATTCTTTTGTAGACTTTAAATACTAGGACATTATTACCCGCTAATAGTTGAAACGAACATTATTATTTTATTATTATGACAAAGTCCCAAACTCGTACGGGTCATACTGCGCCTGTGGAATGGGAGATGAAATTTGATCCGAGAAAGGGAAGGGTTGCTCCAATTACGTGGATCAAGAGCCCCTCAGCAGCATCAAGGGAACCATCACTGCAGACATAATGTTCAAGGGGATGGAGGGAAGAACGTTCAGCTTGCAATTGAAAAAATCTAGATTTAATAACCCAGGTCGACTGTCAAAATTTTCATTGTTACATATTAATGCAAAATGAAAGATGCTTCCTAAGATAACGCATGGGGGGTGAGTGAACGCCCATGACCCGTGTGTTGGCTAATAGTTCCTCCCTCCCCAGGGGCCGCTTACACTTACACCGCTTACCCCGGTGTAAGTTAACAGGATAAAAACGTATCACGTTGTTTTTTACCTAGTATGAAAAAAGAGAATTAAGAAGGCAACGAAAATTTCGTAGAAGAACAGTGAGGTTACATTATCGTGATCGATGTGTTGACGGGATGGTTGAGAATCTCGGTAACTCCAGTCAGTTCCAACGTACTAGCGAATCTTCATTTATTGACAATAGAGTGCTCTGTACGATTATTATTGCTATTTAAACGTTCACTCTGATTCGAATTACAGATCTTGCAAAAACTTGCATTTAGTAGCCGCCGACTTTGCACCATTCAAAGTTCTCAGAAGTTGAAACCATTGATGTTGTTTACCAAGCCGAGGTTCTATGTATTCCATATATATATATATATATATATATATATATATATATATATATATATATATCATGCCTAATAGGTAAAAATTGGTCAGTCAGCATGAACTCATTTAAAATTAAGTCCTTTCTAAAATTTTATCTTATACGTTTAAAGATATATTTTTTTCATTTATGTTAATGTAAAATTAATAATTTTTTACCAAAAGTACCTTAGAAAACTTACCTAACCTTATTATAACAAGCGCAATTTAATTTAGCCTTATCCAACTAAATATATTTTAAAGAAGTTTACATTAATTTAATATTAAACAAACACAGTGAAACATATTTTTTTCGTTAGGTTCATAATGATTTTTGCGAAATTATGGCATACACAAATTTTCGCTTGCCTTATTCGGCAAGAAGAGCGTTGCTATTTAATCCAAAATCGCAAATTTTACCTCTTCGGTACGACATATATATAGAGAAAAAAATCACAATAAAACGTGTGATTGCAAGTACGTATACCACTGTACGCACAAGTTTTGTTTTCCTATTTTCATACATTGATGGTACAAAGATGGCATATACAGTACACGAGGTTTGAGGGATACATTTCGAATTCATATAGCTACGTGTTTTGTCAAAAATTACAATGTAGAAATCTCATCCAGCTCCTCGCAGCTGCGGCGCGTACCCAGGATACTGCAGCACTGAGTCGCTGGAATAGAAAGCTAGCCGCCCTGGAAGCCAAGCTTGGAGGCCAAGCTTGGAGGGCCAAGTTTGGAAGCCAAGCTTGGAGGTCAAGCTTGAAGACCAAGCTTGGAGGCCAAGCTTGGAGGCCAAGCTTGGAGGCCAAGCTAGGAGGCCAAACTTAGGGGCCAAGCTTGGAGGCCAAGTTTGGAGGCCAAGCTTGGAGACCAAGCTTGGAGGCCAAGCTTGGAGACCACGCTTGGAGGCCAAGCTTGGAGACCAAGCTTGGAGACCAAGCTTGGAGACCAAGCTTGGAGACCAAACGTGGAGACTACGCTGTTTAAAGTCTATAACCTTGAAATAGCTTGGTTTCCAATGAAAACGTTCTTAATATAGTATCAGTCTACCTTTGTGTCAAAAACAAATGATGATCATAATCATAATCATCACGAGCATAATATAATAAGAGTATTATATCAGCTGTACATGGCAACTGAGCCAGCCGAGGTTCAGTGTTGTCTGGGACAGCACTGAGAGTGGGTGTGTGCTATCGTTTCCTTGTGTCGTGGTGTGTGGGATGTATATGTAACTCCGTCTCCACTAGACTAAAACATGTGGAGTCGGGGCTCGAACTCTGGGCCTCTCGTATGCGGGCGTTATACCGCATGTTGGTGTTAATGAGTGCCATGGACTTGTATATAGAGGGGTAAGTTGTGGTTAGTATACGGTTATTTGTATGAGGATATGTAGCTTTTAAATAAACATTAATAAGTGATTAAAACAGATAGAGAAGAACTTGCGTTAGTCTATTGCAGATTTATTGCTCGTTTTTCTGGTGTCAAAGATTTATGTGTGACTTTCAAAGTGTATAACATACAATGTAGTGTATGAATACTACAGTTGGTTGCAAACTGAATTAGAAAATTATAAAGAAAATTATCTGACCATGATAAATAAGGCCTTAGTTTGTGAAATAATCGTGTTTACAAAAAATACTCGCGGTATATCTCTGATATATTGTAAAATTTTTGTTCATATACACATATGTAAAGTGGACACGTGACTGGGACTTTCCACCGCAAGACTGGAAAGGAAGGTGAGGGTCATGCACGTGCATGATCTCGCCTGCTTTGTTCCTGCCTTGCACAACTGTTGAGGTGTTTGTGAAGAAGGCAAAGTAAGTAGATTGCTTCTTCTGTCTCTGTCACTGCCGTCCCTGTCGCACATGTAACCCTGGCAGATGACAGGTGTTGCAGACCGGTTCGTCACACCCTTCACACAACCTTTCCCGACTCCGTTAAGGAATGTTTAGTTTAGCTATGCTTCGTTTCCAGGAACTCTGGTTCAAGTTAGTGTATTGTCACTGTTCCAGCTGACGATAAACAGGATCTATATATAGTACTGTAAATTTATGTTGTAAAAAAAATGACCTATACAGTTTACGTGTTCAGTGTATTTACAGGGTCTTGACAGCTGGTACCTGTGTGTAAGTGTACTTTCAAAGCTGTACTTACTGAGGTGTCCTCACCAAGTTATGTTTGCATGGGTGGAGACAGCTCCTTGTCGCGGCTCCTAGACCACTGAACGGCATCACTGATTCCTGACCTCTTGAGCCTTCTTATGTCGACTTTTGAAGCCTCGTCCAAATCATATCAATTTCAGCCATCCTGTGTGTGCTAGTTAGTTACCGGTTGTCAGAGGCATTTATCGATCGACACTCCGCCTGTTGTGTATGTATTTACTCACCTATATGTGGCCGCAGGGGTCGATTCACAACTCCTGGCCCCTCTCTGCTGACTGATACTGGTTTCTTGACTGCGTGACCCCTCAAGGGAGGTTCCTTGACACTGGTGAGGGGCTCTTGATCTAGGGAATTGGATCTGTGCTCCAGTTCCCTGGATTGAGCCTGAATGCCTTCCATTCCCCCACAGGCGCTGTATAATCCTACGGGTTTAGCGCTCCCTATGATTATAATAATGATAATTGGCTGTGTGAACCCTATCATACTTATTCTTAAAGTTTTGTATGGATTCTACCTCTACAAGTTCACTGTCTAGATCATTCCACTTCCTGACCACTCTAACTTCTCTGTGACTCATCTGAGCTTTTAACTTTTTGCTTTTAGCTGTGACCTCGCGTATTTTGAATGTCGTAATCATATCATCTCTGGTCCTTTTGTTCTTTAGTGTTTGTTAGGCTTAGCTCCTCTAGCCTCTCACAGATAATACCCCTCAAATCTGGGACTAGTTTCGTTGCAAACCTTTGTATTTTTTGCAACTTCTTTCCATGCTTAACTAGATGTGAATGCCACACTGGTGCTGCATACTCCAAGTTGAGTCTGATATATACCGTGTATAAGGTCGTTAATGCCTCCTTGATGTTTCTGAAGGTTACTTTTAAATTTCCTAGTCTCGCATTTGCTGCAAGCAGTTATTCGGTTTACGTATGCCTCAGGCGAAATGCTTGGAACTATGCTTACCCCGAGAGCTTTCTCCTTCAGGAAGGTTTGCAGCCTTTGTCCCCAGAATCTGTATACTGTTTCTGGACGTCTTTGCCCTTCTCCGATTTTCATAACTTTGCATTTCCTGGGGCTCAATTCCAGTAACTACTTGTCAGATCAGTCCTGCACCTTGTCCAGATCCATTTGTAGTCTTTCTTGGTCTACTCCTGTTTGCATTCTCCTCATTAGTTTCACGTCATGATAGATGATGATAATGATAATAAATGATAAACTTTATTTCTACCATGAATGGTTTGCAGTTAATTCGGAAAAGGTGATATTACTGAAGTACTTTATAGAAAGCTATGGTTATGCAAAACATTTCAGGCATCTTAAAATCAACATATCTACTACTGGATTTTTTTTTTTTTTTTGGCAAGAACAATTTGTTGGAAGTTTTAGCGAGACAATTCGCTATAACGTTTGTGGAGGTTATTGCGAATGTTGGTCAAATACAAATGCAGATATTAATCTAAATATCAGAATTATTGTACAGGACATACAAAAAAACTGAAGGCACAAAGAATGCATAGCATCTATGTCAAAACTTAGCCTATGCTATACTTAAAATTTACTCTAGTACTAGTTCCTGAAATCGCAATACAAAATATGAGACGGTACTAGCCATTCTAATATATGGAAGTTGAAAGAAAGCTGGAAGAACGGGGACAGAATTGGATGAAAATCAGCAATTTAGGACTTGTTTGACATAGTATATTGCTGTCAAGATCACATTAAGGTACGAAGCTGCTTTTAAACAGTAGCTTTGAAGCGGTTAGTAGATAGGGAACCTTTGGAATCTTCAAGCAGAGAGTTCCAGATTTTAGGGCCTTTTGTTCAGGTTTAGTCGGACACGGGTTGAGGTTGCATCTGTTGGAGTTCCCTGAGTTAGGATGTTTCCACCTGGATCCTCGTCTGCTGCTCTTCTCTCGATGAATTTTCACATATATGTACAATTAGCTGCTCCCTTTCCTTCATCATTTTGTCCCGATCTAGATAGACAAAATTGTTGCGTTTGGAGATCCTCATGTGCTCTTTCTGTTGTAAAATTCTGTCCCAAGCTATATGTGACCAAAAGGTAAATTTGATGGGATGGTGTTTGGGGTGGGAGAACCTCCCAATCCTTTGAAAGAAAAATCACCTTCTGCCCTATCAAAGATTTATACCTATGAATAACATAATATTCATCACATGCCAACTTTTGGAACTTAACCGTTCAGATCATGCAGACCGTGTTCGTCGACTACCTTCTGCCGCAAATACACTTATATTCAGTGTGCAGTGGGGCAGCAAGGCGGACAGCCACTGTAAATATGAAGGATCTGCGGGGTCAGGACGTGTGCCAGTCTCAGAGATGGGAACTTATTAGAGGAAAGTCACCCGAGTGATGCTTACTCAGAGCTAAAAGGCGAGCACTCTCACTAGTAAAGCTTGTCCCCGCTAGCATAGCTGCAGTAGCCCTTTCTATAATAGGGCTTTACCACCTGCATTGTGTGTGAGCTGAAGGTTGCTGCTGGTTCCGTTGTGTGAGCATAAAAGGTGTCCCACATGCTGGTGTAACTGGGGTCATCAACTTCTGCCAGTCTGCACGTATGTTTTGGCATTTTCTTCATCGGTTTCTTGGATCCACTGGAGGAGGAAAAGAAGGCTGAAGGTAATCTGAGAGATTACCACCTATGACGACGTGTAGTTTTCTCCCACTGTGATCTCTCTGACATTTAAGATTTCATTTTCAGTATTTATTTCTCTCCCAGTACTATTTCTAGTGTTTGAGACAGAGACATCAATTCTACATTCAACTTCTTACGAAGTGTTTTCCATGGGAGAAACGAGCAATCACCATTTTTTTAAGTGGTAAATTTGTGAAGGAACCACACATTTTGCAGAACAGACTTAGTAAATTTGTATTTATGCATAATAAACGTTAAATAAATCTTCCTTTCAATAAGATGCACCAGTCTTTAAATATCTAAGCCTTTTAGAAGAGGAATTTTAAGTTATCGCAAGGTAAAATGTCCCATTATTTGTTATTAAAAAACTGGCAAAGTGGCAGCTACATTCTCCAGATAACGTACACACTCAAATAACTTCCCAAATCTTGTAAGTAGGATACACCTGTCTTGAAAGTTTGAAGCCGATCAGAAGAGGCATTTTTAAGCTGTACGGAGACTACTGAGCGATTTACATGCATAAAACTGACAAATAGGCACCTACGCAGCACCATAACCCAAATCTTCCTCTAAATAAGATACCAACACAAAGTTTGAGGCCGATCAGCAGAGGCGGTATCAAGTTACTGTGCAGAAAGAAATTATGCAGTAGCTCGGAGGAAGAAGAAAATTCCGGGAACCTTTATATGTTATCCCTGACGAAAGGTATCTAGTAATTTATGTCAGCAGTGTTACTTTTGTAGTATACTTTAAATTTAATTCTTAGCAATATTTAAAGGCAGGCTTCTTGGTCAAGCTTGATGTCAGGTGACCGCCGTGTGTACCTCATACATAAGCCGAGAGGCGTCTCCCTCCGATTCAACTAGACATAGCAGGGAGCAGACGCTCCTCTACGAATAATATTAACACGCCTTTATAGTAGTCTAGAGCTGTTTCCTTGCTACCATCTCCATCAGCGAACCTTATTAACATTTATTCAAACCTGGATCCCTTCGGGTGTGAGCCCAGGTCTGTTATTGGGCTAGAGGTAACATCCAGTTGCAGGCGATGGTGTTAGACACCGGATTTGATGTCACCGGGTTGTGAAGTGAGTAGTGTGGTAACAATGTTGATGCTTTGCCTGGGTGAGAGCGACACGTGTCCTTTGCCTGGGTGAGAGCGACACGTGTCCTTTGCCTGGGTGAGAGCGACACGTGTCCTTTGCCTGGGTGAGAGCGACACGTGTCCTTTGCCTGGGTGAGAGCGACACGTGTCCTTTGCCTGGGTGAGAGCGACACGTGTCCTTTGCCTGGGTGAGAGCGACACGTGTCACTTCTAAATGTCGGCGTGACGGGGGTGGCGATATGACGTGTCTGTTGATATGGCGATATGGCATATCTGTCTATTACCTGGAGTATTACCTGGAGTATTACCTGGAGAGAGTTCCGGGGGTCAACGCCCCCGCGGCCCGGTCTGTGACCAGGCCTCCTGGTGGATCAGAGCCTGATCAACCAGGCTGTTACTGCTGGCTGCACGCAAACCAACGTACGAGCCACATCCCGGCTGGTCAGGAACCGACTTAGGTGCTTGTCCAGTGCCAGCTTGAAGACTACCAGGGGTCTGTTGGTAATCCCCCTTATGTATGCTGGGAGGCAGTTGAACAGTCTCGGGCCCCTGACACTTATTGTATGGTCTCTTAACGTGCTGGTGACACCCCTGCTTTTCATTGGGGGGATGTTGCATCGTCTGCCAAGTCTTTTGCTTTCGTAGTGAGTGATTTTCGTGTGCAAGTTCGGTACTAGTCCCTCTAGGATTTTCCAGGTGTATATAATCATGTACCTCTCCCGCCTGCGTTCCAGGGAATACAGGTTCAGGAACCTCAAGCGCTCCAGTAATTTAGGTGTTTTATCTCCGTTATGCGCGCCGTGAAGGTTCTCTGTACATTTTCTAGGTCAGCAATTTCACCTGCTGTAAACCATCTTAGATCATCAGGAAGACGTTGGCATTCCTGGGTGGAATGTGTTGAATTTCAGTGTAAACTATATAGAAAACGTAAAAGATGTATATAAGTTTGTCCTCATATCATACCCTGGAATTTGAGGTTGTTTTCTTGTGAAGTTGATATCAAAGAAAAGAAGGGAATCTTTCCATCCTTCCTCAAGGTTGAACTGTATGCAGAATTCCACCGTAGGTTTGGCAGTGAGTTTATATAGTGGGTCAGGTCTTTGCCATGCTTAATGCCGAATGATCCACATGCTTTTTCCTGGTGAATGGGCTTTTGATCTAAGGAAGTGAACTTATCCTCGCCTTCCATAGATCGAACGTAAATGCCTCCTATTTCCCAAGAGCTACAAGACCCCTACGGGTTTAGCACCTCTTCCTGATTAAGTAAAGAAAAAATCCAAGTGGTTTACCGCTTAAAAAAAAATAATCCGGAAGATAGAACGACCAGAGCATTTGTTATGAAGGAACATTGGAAAAAAAAGTACAGCTTCAGGATATTCAAAGTGCTTATCAACTAACATTGCAGTGACTGAAAAAAATTGTGGTGGTAAGTAATCCTGATCCAGTGTTTTTTTTTTTTTTTTTTTTTTGTGTGGGTGTGTGTTAGGAAAGCTGAGAGATACTTGTAGTGGAGTCAACAACAACAAAAAGTAAGAACAGACTTCATGGTGTAACTAAGCATGCCAGCTTGTGTTCCCCGCACAGGATGACTGGTATACATAACAGAAACCAAGTCATTCATGTTTACTACTTATGCATATCGATACGTGTTATATTTTTGCATGAAAGAGATGGGAGTAAATACATAATATTTGCACTGGGTGCTTGAGAACACTTACATGTGCTTCGAGTTCCAAGAATATTTATTCATCAGAGGGCATGCATACTTTCATCATCTCACTCCATCCCCCCCCTCCCCTCCTAACCCAACTGCCTTCTTCATCCCCTCTCCTCTCTTGATTCCTTTTACCCCTTCCTCTCCATATTCACAGGGATGGGAGAGCAGAGAGTGTTACTTCGAGAGAACACCAAGGGTCACGATGATCTTAGTTTGATATCATTAAGCAATAAACGATTCAGCCCGTCCTTAGATTCACAAGTTAGGCGTTTAATAACTCATTTCAAATAGCATTTTCAACATACATATGGGATTTGCGGGTCTTGCATCCGGAGACATAAGTATCATATGTACTTACATCATCATATGTGCCATTTTCAACATGTTGTCTATCGTTCCTTGTAATAACCGCACACCAAGATTACTACCACCGGTACGAGAACAGATATGGCAATAACAGCAAACTGTGGAATGATGGAATAATGTAGAATTACCGACAAAATGCTAGGTTAATGGACACAGATGAAACTAATGTTGCCACAATAAAATGCCACATTAGTTGCATCTGTGTCCATTTACCTAAAGGAATGAAGATTGATACAATATTTAGTTCAATTAGCCACATGGTCAGCCACTTACTAGGAACGTTGTTTCTGTTGACGAGGTAATCAGTAATGTTACTAGGATACACAGGAGTCACAAAATGAGTAGTCACTATCTCCTTGTTATCCTTCAGAGATTTAGTTAAGAAGAGACCAGATAAATCTGTCGAATGCTAATGTATATAAAATTTTATAGTATAGTGATTAGTGGCTAATGGTGTTTAATGTAAATATTTTCCCTATCCCATATTATTACAATTTCAGTAATAACACAACTGTATGTGTATTTCAACGTTAAAACATGGAAATGAAAGTTTTTATGTAAGAGTAGGGCTTACCTACTGAAGGCTTAACGGCTCGTCTAAATCAGTGATTCCCAAAGTGGGCGGTACCGCCCCCTGGGAGCGCTGGAAAGATCCAGGGGGGCGTTTAGGTAAAAGGGGGTGGCAGGGTGGCAGAATCAAAGGAGCGTTTGTTTTACAAAATCTATATGAGAAAATCTAAGTCACGAACACTTGAGGTATACAAATGTTTTACAAAAAAAAAAAAACAAGAGTTATACACGAAAGCATATTTTGTGGTCCAAAGTCGGAGTTAAAATTCCAAACGTTTGTTCGGACGCGCCACACGCCAGCCAGATGAGACAACATAGATGAGATGTAAATTTACCCTTTCATATTGTTAAATAAATTGGTTTACTATGTTAATTTTTACTTGTGAAATTAATACGCTCATTTAGTGTTAGATTAGTTGTTGTTTTGAAGGTGCTAGGGATGTGGCCTGGGAGCCAAGGAGGCGGCAGCCTGAGAAAGTTTGGGAACCACTGGTCTGTATTATTAATTAAGAACCGTGTTAGGAGACAACCAGTAATGTCAACTGACGAATAACGATTCAGTTTCAAATAATATCATACATTTGATTTTGAAGTAATGTTTTTTAATACTGCAGCATTTTCAATTAATTTTCTTCAAAAGCTGGACACTCACGTTTCTTAAGCTCGTGATCTCTTGATCCACGCATAAAAAATAAATATACAAATATTAAGTGGTCTACGCACCTATTTTTCTCTTTACTCTTTGTTTTCAATTCCTTTTCATATTTTCTTACTTTCATTTCTTGCTTTTACCTAGAATGGAAGTCACATATAAATCCCAGACAGCATTGGAGTGGCAGCACACTTCCATATAGGACCACTGAAGCGACCACCTTGAATACCCTTAAAAAAGAAACGGTCAGACATGAGTGGAAATGTGTGGGTCTGAGTAAGATCTTAGTATGGGTTAGTAGTATGTGGATTAATAGTCCTGCAGTTCCCTTTTCTTGTTCCTATGTAAAGCACTGCTTTGGCAATATAGTTGTAGATGAGTAAACTTTTAGGAAGAGTCGGTAGGGTAGAATGAATACTTAAGGCAGCCTTCAAAATAAGGTAGACTAGACAGATACATTGTTAGGTGTTACTAAAAATAAGACCTGCCTATGGGTCAATAGGCCTACTGCTGTCTTATTTTATCTCCCTCTACCAGCCCTTACAGACTCTTGTACGTTATCTAAAACGTTGTCTAAAAACTTAAATAGAACGTGTTGAGTAATATTATACTAAAATTATTATTACTACTATGGGAGGGGGGGGAATGACACTTGGCTGCGAGAGTTGTGGGCCTGGTTTGGCGAGATATCAACTGATAAGAAACAAGATAAGATGGAGCTGGCATTAGCCAGCAGGCACCCTCTGCCCTACTGCCCAGTATCCAAATGTACCTGTACTTCATTGGCCACAAATATGTCCAACCTGACAGGACCCTAGTGTGATGCAGTTCAGATGGGATACCTCCGGTAGAGTGGGTAGAGGTCTCACAGGTAGAGTGGGTAGAGGTCTCACAGGTAGAGTGGGTAGAGGTCTCACAGGTAGAGTGGGTAGAGGTCTCACACTAGGTCCTAGACTAACCAAACAAAATTTAATGTATAACTTGAGATTAATGAACTAACCCGATGCTTGATAAGGATAAAGTGAAGTTCCATAGAAGTTAGTTTTGAGCCCCTTATTCCTAGTCTATATTGACTACATAGACGAGAGAATAAATACTGACATAACTCACGAAATCACAATAACAAGATTGCAAACAAACCACGGAACGGGTGGGGTTGGAACCTATGGCAAGTGAGTCCTAAAACTCCAGGCCATTGTGTAAGTCGCTGGGCCAGCTGGGTAGAGCAAGATCCATCCAACCTAGTTGGGTGGATCTTGCCAGCTGGCCGAGTAGCTTACGCACTAGCCTGGAGTTTTAGGACTCACTTGCCATGGGTTCAATCCCCATCCGTTCCGTGGTTAATTGATATAGGGTCGCTAATGACAATAATATGCTGACAAAACTTCAGAGGACACCAAGAATCTTTAGGGCGAGTTGGATAAGCTAATGTGTAGGGAAAATTGGCAGATGGAGAAAATACCCTTGACATCAATAAATTAATAATGTAGAACTTAGTCATACCCGATACTACAAGGGCTTGAGAGTCGTAATTATCAAGAATCTGTAGTCAAGACAGCAGTGGTCAAGGGTTTGCAATAAGGCTTATACACTGCTTGCAGTTATGTAAAGTATTTGAAACAAAGTTTCAGAGTTGTGCTACATATCTACACATCGTTGATAAGTTCTCATTTATATTATGTGGTGGAGTTCTGGTTTCCATATTACAGATCATATATAACTACGTTGAAAAAATACATGTGAAAGGATAGCAGATTTAATTTCCAGTGTCATAAATCTTTCTTACGAAGACCCCTGAACCCATACTATTAATAGGCGTAGGATGGAATTATTATTATAATCAAGGAGAAGCGCTAAACCCGTAGGGTTATACAACGCCTGGGGGGGATGTGGAAGGTATTCAGGTTTAATTCAGGGAACTGGAGCACAGATTTAATTCCCTTGATCAAGAGCCCCTCAGCAACGTCAAGGAACCTTCCTAGAGGGGCGTAGGATGGAGAGACATGATCAAAGTACTATACAAGTGAAAGACGTGTACAAATAAAGGGATTTAAATAGGGTGTTTCACGTGTCTAACAAAGGCAGAACCCAATCATTGCATACAGATTGTATAAATTCATAATTAGAAAGGTTATTAAAAAGAACTGCCCGGGTAAAAGTTACAGATGAGTGTGACAAACTTCCAAGTAGTATCACAAGCAGATTCTGGTAAGCTGGATAAATAGATACAAAAGTGAAAATGGCCTACTATAAGTAGGATGACTTACAGTGCATTTATATGTACTTGACCAAGGTTAACCTGATGCAAATGGCCTATTATGCGCCAGTAGGCCTACTGTGGGCATTTATCTTACGTCCTTGACCAAGGCAACCTGGTGCGATGCTACCTAATCTAATTTGCTCTCACCTAGCCTGATGTCACCAAGGCTTTCTTAGCCTAACGTCACCTCCGTTAACTCAGGTGTATTACTGTGGGAGTCCC
This sequence comes from Cherax quadricarinatus, assembly GCF_038502225.1. NCBI lineage: Eukaryota > Metazoa > Arthropoda > Malacostraca > Decapoda > Parastacidae > Cherax > Cherax quadricarinatus. The sequence goes on from NC_091344.1 coordinate 20,625,867, forward strand.
TTTGCGCAGCATTTCTGTGAGAAGCGGCAAGATGAGTGTTACAAGAGGTGTGTGGGGAACCTCGGGGTGGTCTCGAGGGACTGGCTTGGAGACAGTCTATGAACAGTCGGCTCTCTCAGGTTTTTCTGCAACACAAGTGGCACCAGCACAGCTCAACGTTCGTTTGTTTGTGCTCACCCGCCTGCCTTTCCTGTCTGGTCCTCTAAATAGAGGGCTAGGTTTTGTTTACATGCATTATGATGTTTTTTTATGCACGATCCAAAGAGCTGTAAAAAAATTATGTATTAGTTGTCTAGGTTAAGTTAGGTGAACCTAACCTAAATTAATTATTATATGCGTTTCTTAACAGCTAATCTCAAAGTAAACAAATGAGCAATTATGTCAGGCTGCGTAGAACACATCCTCAGTGTTTAAAATGATGGTAATCCCACACTCTCTATTGAAGGTGGAGGACGAATTGCTACCGGGGGCCCGTCACAGCCCCTCAAGAATGGAACTGCTATCCCTCCCCCACCCCGAAAAAACTATAGGGTGATTATACCACCGAGGACCATTGCTGAGCTTGTCTACGCACTAGTCCTCACCATAGATTTAAGGCTTAGTGAGAGCATATAGGTCTTTAAGGCGGCAATTCACCTAGACAGTGTACATTATCGCTAACCAGAGATAAAAGTTAAGTTTTCACTGTATGTACTCTATATATTATGTATCCTATATTCACCCACAACAGTCGGCTGACGCCCAGTACCTATTCCCTGCTGCATGAACCTAACCTAACCTTTTTTTCTGTAGTACTACACCAGTAATAATAATATAATATCTTTATTACTACAAATACATGTACAAGGTATACAGGCCTAGCTGACATCAGTGACATATTACTATACAGAAAGCCCCTTGTTGTGCAGAGCATTTCGGGCAAATTAGGTCAGTGTCCCAGGATGCGACCCACGCCAGTCTCCTTACACCCAGGTACCCATATTACTGATGGATGAACATAGACAACAGGTGTAAAGAAACAAAACCAATGTTTCTCCCTGGCTGGGAATCTAACCCAGACCCTCGCCGTGTGAAGCGAGACCTACAGCCACCAGGCCAAGGGAACATTTTCTTGTCTCCACTCGCCCGAGTATTAAACCCGAGTCCTTCAGCTGTGAACGGATAACGTTATTATCACTGAGCTACAAGCCACTTGTTTGTTATTACTTTACCTTTTATGTGTATAATAAAATATTTGCAGATGTGTTTAAGGTTCGGTGTGTTGACTTGTTTGTGGTAGATTCCAGATTTTTTAACACCTACAGCATAAAATGCAGTGTGACCTTGTCACTGTGGATCATGTTAGTGAAATATTCAGCCTCTTAATGTTGTGTGATTCTTTCACTTCCTCTTTCTTATGATGTTTCTTTTATTAAATGATGCATTCTAAATAACTTTAGTCTTCATTTTCTGATGTGCCCGACACTGTCACTGCCCGGGTTAAAAGAAGAAAACATTTAACTCATTACAGAACACAACACGCTTTGAAAATTATGACGTTATATCGCACAAAACTAAAGTGGCCTACCGTAGGCTGGCGGAAATTAAGCAGGAAAGAGAAGTACCTTATGAATAAGCGTACGGAAACTAAGTCTTTTTGGGATGGGGCAGACATAAAATTCTCTGAGTTTTTGTTCGAGTTCTCTTCTGGTTCCTAGTTTTGACGTTCTGTGTCCCTTGTGACATACCAATGATTGACCATGTTTCCACAGGAAAAAATAAACTAGTGCTACGCATGTCTAAACTGACCAGGAAAGAGCAGAAGCTGCAGCCTGCATATAATATAACGGAAGAGGCTGTCTTGTGTCCACGGGGGTTACCTATCCAGTTACTAGTTACACCAAGTGGTGTTAATTCCTAGACACGATTCCAAGAAAAATCAGGTTCATATGACATTCACGTACAGTGATTGTCATATGAACCTGCGAGTTAATTTATTAGGCCAAAACCTAACATTTTTTTTATTTGAACTATATTATTTATAGGAAGTTCTTTCTTCTCTCTTCTTCAACCTCTCTCTCTCTCTCTCTCTCTCTCTCTCTCTCTCTCTCTCTCTCTCTCTCTCTCTCTCTCTCTCTCTCTCTCTCTCTCTCTCTCTCTCTCTCTCTCTCTCTCTCTCTCTCTCTCTCTCTCTCTCTCTCTCTCTCTCTCTCTCTCTCTCTCTATCTATCTATCTATCTATCTCTCTCCTGACCCTTCATTTTCCTCCTCTTCCTCCACTTGGTATGCACGCACACACACACACACACACACACACACTCAAGGGGTCACAACTTGAAGTTGAAAACTCAGATGAGTGACAGGGATGTTAGGAAGTATTTCTTCAGTCATAGACTTGTCAGGAGGTGGAATAATCTGGGGAGTGATGTAGTGGAGGCAGGATACGTACACAGCTCTAAAAAGAGGTACGATAAAGCCCTCGGAGCAGGGAGAGAGTGGACCCAGTAACGACCAGCAAAGAGGCGAGATCAGGAGCTGTGAATCGACCCCTACAACCACAAATAAGTACACACACACTATAGGGCCTGTAAAGTGATTCGTGTGAACAACTACACTTCAGACCACTACACCAGACCACAGCGGGTGTTGTGGCTGCCTCCCTACCTACCTAGACGTTGTTGCGGGAATCAGTGCCCCCGCGGCCGGGTCCTCAACCAGGCCTCCCGGTGGCTCAGGGCCTGGTTGTTACTGCTGGCCACACGCAGTCCAACGTATGAGTCGCAACCCGGCTAATCGGTCATTGACTTTAGGTATTTTTCCAGTTCCCAGTTGAAGACAACGAGAGGTCTAATGGTAATTCCCCTTATGTATAATGGGAGGTTGTGAACATTATTGGACCCTGGACACTTACTGTGGTTTCTTTCAGTGTACTCATGGTGTCCCTGCTTTTCACTGGGGGTATGTTGCATGGTCTGCCTAGTCTTTTCCTTTTGTAGAGAGTGATTTATGTGTGTAGATTTGGAACCAGGCCCTCTACGATTTTCCAGGTGTAGATTATGGTATATCTTTCTTGCCTGTGTTTCGGGGAATGCAGGTCAAATTACTTAGAACGTTTCTAGTAATTAACGTGCTTGATTGAACTAATACGTGCAGTGAAGGTTCTCTACATTCTCTAGATCCGCAATTTTTGTCTGCCTTAAATGGGACTGTTAGTATACAGCAGTATTCCAGCCTAGAGAGAGAACAAGCGACTTAAAGACGATCATCATTAGCATGGCGTCCCTTGTTTGGAGAATTCTCATTATTCATCCTATCATTATCCTTGCAGATGTGATAGTGACACTGTTGTGATCCTTGAAGTTGAAATCCTCTGACATTATTACTCGCAGGTCCTTCACAATAGTTTATCTTTGCTTGAGCTTCCCTTATATCTTAAAACAGACTTCACCCAATGAGATCAGTATATGTAAATAGATACTTAAATGAAAATATTTTATAGCTATCAGCCAGATTTCAGGGCACTTGTTTAATGGTAGTAAAATCTTACTTCAGTAATATTTAGATTATTGCATTTACACCGTAGAAACACTATTATTCTGATATGACCCAAGATTATGAAGCAAAAAATAATAGATAAAAAAAATCACGAAAGTTATGAATAGCTTAATAGAGTGAGGAAGCGGGAAGAGTGTGGAGCATGTCTGAGGATCACATTACATGGGTACAATGATATACCATCTCCCTCCTTGAGCCAAGGTCGCATTGACCTGCTCAGTAGGGCGGCATGTTGGCGTCTTCTGTGGATATCATGAGATAATTTGGAATCATTATATCATTCGATAAGAATGGAAAAAATAAAGAAAAGCTCTTATTCTTGGATGCTCTTCTTAATCGTGTTACCCAATTAAGAAGAGCATCCATATCTGAAGACTTTAGTAAGTGCATGTTGTTAGCTTATGGTGAAACATTAAAATGGATTAGAAAACTCCTTTAAAGGGTGAATAAACATATGCATATACAGTTTTAATATCAACAGATTAAGAATGTTCGGCTCAATCAGTCAAGAGAGAGGCATATTTTTCCCCATGTAACCGAAACCCCGAATAAGTTTTATATAAGTTAAAGAAAAGCAGTTTTAATCGGCACCTATACGAACACGAGACAAACAGCTAATATTCTGTTATTTACGTGGTTACAACCATTATAAAAAAAGTTTCTTCGCAGATGTGATAGTGACACTATTGTGACTCTTGAAGGTGAAATCCTCTGACATTATTACTCTCAAGCCCTTCACAATAGTATTTCGTTGCCTGAGACTAAAATAAAATAATATCAGCTGTCCTCTATTCTGTTATTTACGTAATTACGTCCATTATATAAGTTTGATGGTTGCAAACTTCTGTTTAAATCAGATGATTATTAAAAATATAGGAAATCTAACCTCATTGCATGTTTCGATCCTAAGCCTTAGCCCTTCAAATTTAATTTGTGTGATGGATACTGCAGGATGTAGTGATTAATATAAGCAAAATGCACATAATGTGCCAAATTTATTGTTAAATATTTGTTTATCTTTTAATTTCGTTCTAATACTTGTCTTTGTTTGTTTTCTTCAGACACAAGTACAGGAGGCTATGGTGAAGGAGCTGGAGTGGTTGAGCCCCAGGCTCTGGATTCGTCTGATTCGCAGGCGACCTGATTCACGTAAATCAAACTCTTCTGTAGTAGCTGACACAACTAGGCTACGAGTTTCAATAGTTTCAATGTTCGCTGAATCTCCTTGCTCACAAAGGTCACCAAGCTCATCTCAGTCAATAGACTCATCTTCATCTCCTGACTCGCTTATATACCAAGATTATTAAAACCATCAAATCAGCGGCAACATCGTCCTCAGCACCACCCACTGACATGCTCACCATAATCACTCCACCTACAACCCTATTCAGAGGTATGTCTACCATACTCCCTCATATCACAATGCTCATCCATTCCAGGGAAAAGGAGGCGGAGTTCTATTGTTCTCAGGGCATGTCAGGTTCCGTCCAGTGAATAGAGGATGCAAGGCTGCTTTGAGTGTCCTCCTGCAACCTTGTCTCACACTCTCATGACCACCTGCTCGTGGGTATCCTATTCCTGTAACTTGGCTTGCTGCTGAGTACTTATCCTAACGGGGTGTGTCTTTGTCTTTTTAAGATTAATAATTGGTTTTATAACCCCGAGGTGTCTACAGACATCTGTAACATTTAGGTGCAACTTTTAGTGTGTGATTCGATGTCTTTTTTTTTTTTAATGTACGATGACGTTTATTTGTTTTATGACTTTAAATATATTGTTTTTGGGAGTTTAATTTTAGCGTATCATGTTTTTTGTTGGTGTGTGAAAAAATATGCAGCATCTGATGGTGACTTTTTCTTTTCTTTGTGGTGAAGACCATTAAGAAATTAACACTTTTCCAACCACTCCTCCCTCAAGGGAGGTTCCTGACGCTGATCAGGCTCTTGATCTAGGGATTTGGGTCTGTACTCGGTTCCTGAATTGAGCCTGAATACCTTCCACCCCATATGGGCTGTATAATCCTACGGGTTTAGCGCTCCCCATTATTATAATAATCCAACCATACCTCTGTCCACCTCTCCGCCTTGCTGCTCATGCAGTGTCTTAATAACACAAGAAGGAACACTGTGGTAAGGCTATTGGCATATGGTAGGCAGGTCTAACTCCCTCCAACCACACCACTCGTAAACCCGTCCAACCTATATTTAAAGCTACCCAAAATGACGCTACCGGCGAGTTTGTTACTCGCATCTAAAACTCTTAATCGCCAAACCAGTACTTACCAGTAATCCTTCCTCAATCTACATTTGTCCATCTTGAATTCCCTTTATTTTTTCCTTCAGTTATGTCCCCCTTAAATTATACGTCTTTCAGATTTAACCAATTTCGTAGAAATGATTTCCGATACATGGGATCAACTTCGTCATTTCCTCTCTGTATAATATTTCCAGCGCATTCATGTCCTGTAATATGGAGACTAGAGCTGAGCAGCATAATCTAAATGAGGTCTAGTAACCAAAGATATACATGCATACTGTTATTTATTCTTCCTGATATAAAGCTAAAAAATTTATTTGCTTTATTTCTTGTAGTAGCAGTTAACAAGGAGCGGTAAAGGTGGTGGGTTAGGAGCGGTTGTTTTGCTTGTAACTATAAAGCCGTGTAAGGCTAAACTAGCTGTCGAAGTCTCGGACGTTCATATTGTCTCTTCAGGAGTTCCAGCGATAGTTTATAACTTTGTACCACCCCTTCATTATTTAGTTATATAAATTATTATTATTATTATATTTTTTGTAGCCAGTTTAAGTATTATTGTCCACGCAATCAATATAAATTGCCTGCAAAAAAAGTGACATTGTTTTTAATAGTTCATTAAGAAGAGGCTATAGTAAACGTACTCAGCCTTGTCTCCAGTATCATGTTGGGTCAGTAAACGTACTTGCATGTTAATAGGCTGTTTTGTTTTTTGCAGGTAATTTTATCTAGCGTGGGCTGTAAGCGTATAGTTGGGCCGCAGAATAAGTTAATAGGCCTTACTTAGAGCTGCCGAGTCATCATAATGGGTGCCTGTTCCAGCCTACTCCTGTCCACTACGGGAACGTTGACGTCACACCTCGGTTCGTAATAATTACGTTCCAATAAGTTATAAAATTAGGAATATAATTAAAATATTAACAGAAGTGCAAAGTTAAAAGTATAATAAATTTAAATTATTTCTATAGCTAAGCTGGCTACATATTCAAATTGGTTTTGATTTGTTAAAAACGGCACCTTGACATTTATAGTGACGTCACTGTTACTCCCATATATAAATGCATGTCTTCTATGAAGATAAAAAAAATTATACCTATGACCATAATTTTTAAAGGGGTAGACCGGTAAGCCAGTTGAAGGCCTCGGTCAGATGACCAAAAGCTCCAACGGCGGGTCAGCATATGACTAAGACCCGCGTCAGGAAACACTTGCCCTGTTTCCTGACGAACCTAACCTAACCTACCCTAAGACGATCAATGAACATTTCCTCTGCTTGTGACCTTGAGAATGCCTTAGTGGCAAAAATATTAAGGGAAGAGGTAAAGTAACTTTTGATGGACCTGTATACATCAGAGGCACTAGGATCTAACAACGGGTAACCATGGATTTTGTGAAGGATACAAAAAATAAACGAACTTCTATGAAAAATATGGAGGCTTCTCCCCGGAGCTGAGTATTTTCTTCTTTTACCACTCCCTAATGCAGTGCTTTTGATCTTTATTAAAAATAGTGTATAAATAAAAATACTACATATATAATTGACCTTAAGTCTGATTACATAAACTACAACATATTTTATCTTGTAAAGTTATAATTTTTCGCTTTTATTCCACATACATAAATTTTCCCTTATTATTATGATTACTGTTACAAAACGGCTGTTATTAAATGCTCCCAATTGTCATTGAATGTTTATTCTGTACCAATTCATTCTAATGAGGACATTAGATCACTCCAGGATGATTTGAATAGACTGATGCAGTGGTTGGAGAAGTGGCAGATGCAGTTTAATATAGACAAATACAAAGTTCTAAATGTTGGGCAGGAAAATAACCATGCCACATATAAACTAAATAATGTAGAGCTTAATATTACTGATTGCGAAAAGGATTTAGGAGTTCTGGTTAGCAGTAATCTGAAACCCAGACAACAGTGCGTAAGTGTTCGCAATGAAGCTAACAATCCTTGGCTTCATATCAAGAAGCATAAATAATAAGAGTCCTCAGGTTGTTCTTCAACTCTATATATCCTTGGTTAGGCCTCATCTAGATTATGCTGCACAGTTCTAGTCACCGTATTACAGAATGGATATAAATGCACTGGAAAACGTACAGAGGAGGATGACAGAGTTGATCCCATGTATCAGAAAGCTTTCCTATGAGGATAGTCTGAGGGCCCTGAATCTGCACTCTCTAGAAAGGGGGGATATGACTGAGGTGTATAAATGGAAAGCAGGAATAAATAAAGGGGATGTAAATGGCGTGCTGAAAATGTGTAGCCTAGACAGGACTCGCCGCAATGGTTTCAAGTTGGAAAAATTCAGATTCAGGAAGGATATAGGAAAGCACTGGTTTGGTAATAGAGTTGTGGATGAGTGGAACAAACTCCCGAGTACCGTCATAGAAGCTAAAACGTTGTGTAGTTTTAAAAATAGGTTAGATAAATACATGAGTGGGTGTGGGTGGGTGTGAGTTGGACCTGACTAGCTTGTACTGCTAGGTCTGATGCCGTGCTTCTTCCTTTAGTGGATGTACCTGACTGGGTGGGTCATTGGTCTAAGCCGGGGGGGGGGGTGACATGGACCTGCCTCGTATAGGCCAGTAGACCTGTTGCAATGTTCCTTCTTTCTTGTGTTCTTATATCACAGGCGAAACTGTAGCTGTACAAAAATGCTAAAAGGACAGAAGAAATGTATACTGTATTTATATATACACCTGGACATACAATAATTATGATCACACCAAGGAGTTACTTTGTAGCGACTTGCATACACGAAAAAAATATATAATTGAATCCTGCATTATCAGACATGATGCGCAACACATGAGAACTTGATTTCTGGTACTTTAAAGTGGATTATTTGCTAATACTGTACAAAATATTGCACGCTTGTTGAGATGTGTCAGTTTATCATTGGAGTTCTGTCCACTGTAAGAGAAGATCTGAACATTAACATGATTTATTAAAGTATTAATGAAATTACAAAACAAGTGATTCTGAATCATTAACAGAACAGCAGCTAGCCAGGACTTGATCCTGCGTCTCCATGCCCAGCCCTGTGAGACCAGGACAAAGTACGCATCACTATCCACTGGACCACAAATTCTGAAATACCAGGCGCTCAGTGCAACTGAGCGTGTTTTCCCTGATGCGAGAACATACGTGATCGTGGAGCCTCAGAGACTAATTTCAACCTCATTCTTTTTGGGGTAGCAACCTTCACCAGCAGTTTATGAGGATGAGGTTGAAATTAATCTCTGAGGCTCCATGACCACGTATGTATTCGTACCAGAGAAAACATGCTCAGTTGCACTGAGTGCCTGGTATTTGAGAATTTGTGGTCCAGTGGATAAAGTGATGCATACTTTATCCTGTCGCATGACGACGAAGGATCGAGTCCTGGCTAGCCGCAGTTCTGTTAATGATTATATAAGTATGTAACTATCATAATAATTATGTCTACAGCTCCACTTAGGTTAAAAAAATGACATCATTCAGACTCTTATTGTTTTATTTCATTGTTTCAGAAAATCAACTAGTTTTCCGTCCCTGCAACAACTTTGGTTTAAAACTAGAAATTTTCTAGCGAATTCGGCCAGTTTTCTTTCATTTAACTAATATGTGCATGATTTAAGTCCTAAACATGACTAATCAGATATTTTGTCAGACATTTTAACGTTAGAACTTCCCTGTTAAAACCTCCAGGTGCATGGTTTATCTTGCATCCTTTTGAGGACTTCTAAACCTGACTTCTCTTGCAGGAACTACGACATCTCAAAACCATAATGCAGTCTCGTATATCAGAGGCAAAATACACCACACGGAGGAGACGTGAGTATTTTACAGACGATCGATTTGCTTTTAGGCTGTGAAGATGGCAAGTTTACTATTTTCTTGAGTTAACTGGAGCATTAGTTTCCATTCAATAACCTGTGAATGTCTCTTCTGATTGGCTTCAGATCTTTGCATTTCTCGGATTGCTTAGCTACCTGTTTAAGACAAGTCCAGTTTCCTCTCGTTTTGGAAGATGATTAATAATTTCTTGATATTGTTGTAAAGGTGAATTGCTCTTTTATGATCTCTCTGTGGTAATTTTCATCATTTACATTCATCATTTAAATTCATTCACTAATCTGCATTGTTATTGTTCGAAAACGCAGTATTTAACTGAAATATTAGCATTTATGACAGAATTAGAGAACTTTTGACATATTTGAAATTCTAGGTACAAGATGCGCATATATATATATATATATATATATATATATATATATATATATATATATATATATATATATATATATACATATATATATATATATATATATATATATATATATATATATATATATATATATATATATATATATATATATATATATATATATATATACACACACACACTCCCTCTCTCCTATCTACTCAAGATGTCTCGCATCAGTTTGTCGTCTTGCAGGGTCGACTAGGTCTTCAGAAAGGAGGGTTCAGTACAGAGAGCTGTATATCCGTAAGTTTCGTCTCCAGGGAGACTACGCACTCTACCTGTCTCCCGCTCCGGCAGGTGGAGTTCTTGACGTGGCAGCCCAGCGTTCCAACTCGCCTAACGAAGGTAACCACGCCTTGTTCGACTAGATTAAGAAAATATTCTGTTGCCTAAGTCCGTGTTCTCGGGTTTAAAACAAGCATCCAGTGGGTAACAGGATCACTTCAAACTAATGAAACTGAATTTCAGCGGTTCAGTTGTTTAATGCGAAGTAAACTTAAGTAAAAGTCAACGAATGAGATTTTTAAGGAACGATGCACGACTGGTGGCTCTCAGTGAATTTCCTTTTAGTGGGTGTCAGTACTTTCGGCAAAGCTCTTATTTTACACTACAAGGAGCAAATTTTCTAAATCAAAGAATTACTTCATTAAATTCATTAATTTTCCTGGTTAGGTTTGCTTATATCATTTATCACTACTGATAATGTGACCTAGATAGGTGATGTGTAGAACGAAGTTGAGAGAACAGTCGGAAACCTTGGCAGATTTTAAATATTTAATTAAATTTATTAGTGCAGATGACCAGGTACTGTCTTGATATGCTGATTATAATGTTATATTCATGTGCAAAACATTGACATTTGTCAGTGTGCTGCAGTAAAGCAAGAGCCTATGAGGTAATACTTTGACGTCAGCTCAAAATGTTCTTAATTAACAACAACAAAAAAAAAAAAAACCTACAGCAGCATGTACAATGTACAGTTGTCATATTTGTTATTACATATTTGTGTTTCTAACAGAGTGTTTTCGGGTGCACACTTTTGACGTGCTGACGCCTTTCCCTGAAGGTGGTCAAGTGGCTGTGCTGGAGACTTATAATGGTGGCCGCTTCCTCCATGGCACCTCCTCTGGCAATCTCTCCCTCACGGTCAGTATGTCTTCCTGCCAATTCATTAACTATCATATTCCTTGCAGTTCTAATACAGAATGTTATCGGTACAAGTTTTTTTAGTATTTTTCAAGCATTTTCACATTTTAGTAGGTAAGACACAGGCAACAGTTAGGCAACTTTATTCCGAAACGTTTCGCCTACAAAGTAGGCTTACTTTCTGTACTCGACTGAAGAAGCCTACTGTGCAGGCGAAACGTTTCGGAATAAAGTTGCCTAACTGTTGCCTATGTGTCTTACGTACCAACCTGTCGGTATTGTATACCATTTTGATATTCATTTTCACATTGTCTTATATCCACTAATGATGATTTTGGTGTTTCGACTTAATAAGACTGATATCCCTGACAAAGCCAAAGTCAGGAAACACTTGTTCTGTTTCCTGATGAACAAAACTACCAGCGAGAGCCTCATGTAAGTGAATTTACAGAGCGAGGGAAACGACGTTACCAGCCTGAGTCAAATAGACGGCAGATTCTTTCTTCTACACAGCCCTCTGGGTGCCTCCCATTACAGAATTAAACACATCACTACAGGTCAGTGTCACTTGTCAACACTTGCGGTAGTCAGTAAGGAAAGAGGATAACCTAAGCGAGTCTGTTGGTTCATGTGAGGCTGGTGATATCTGAACACTTGTTATTTTCATTCATCTCGAACATTTGTGAAAGTTTATACTGGAACTATCTGGCCGTTTGCTTTAATGTTAATGTAACGTAGAGCACCTTAATCTGTATTGGTAAGAGATGGTACCAGATACCATGTGTAAAATAAGATATGCATAATACTAGAATATTAATTGAGGTGATTCACCCTGAGGTGCTTTATTTTAATGGAATGGACTAAACCAGAGGAAACCTTAAGTCAAATTACCAAAAGTTTCGCTGAGTGGGTTAGAAGACACTTTTTTTCAGTTTCGGACAAAACAAAATAGTCTTTCCTCCCCTTTATTTTATAATAAAATCCTGTTTGTTTTGCAGTTTCATGTCAAGCATTCTGCGCAACACTACTGCACGTCCTTACGTCTTTTCTGACATCTCTGGTTTTCCGTCCTTCGAGATTCATCTGCGTTTTTTTTTCGGGGGGGGGGGGGGAACAATAACTCATATTCTATAAAATTATCCACCATCTAAGCATAAGAAATAGAATAATATTACCTTTTCTAAGATATATTTTTTATACTCATGCAAGCATCCTCAGTTTCCTCCCCAACATCATCCAGTAGAGTGAAACGTTCTTTATGCATAGACCTTCCTTATTTTATGTTGTTAAGATATTTGTCATCATATAATACAGTCTGGAACTTCTGTGTATCTGATATGCATGGAGCAGATTCATCTGTTTTGCTATTGCCACTACTTTTGTCTTTATAGTAAATTTTCATCTTCACTGATAGGCTACACCACCTTCACTGACACCTTATAGACTACACCAACTTCAATGACACTATAGGCTACACCACTTTCATTAACACCTTATAGGCTACACCACCTTCATTGACACTTTATAGGCTACAACAACTTCATTCACACCTTATATGCTACACCACTTTCATCGACACATTCACTGATCATCACTCTCTCTGCAGGTCTCTACCTGTCAGCAGGACAGGAGAGGGTCTCCCTGGTGACATTTGATTCTCGGGGCTTCGCAGGTAATGCGCGCTTCGAAGTATTCTCCTGTAGTCGCTCCTGATAAATGAATGAAGATTTCCTCGCCAACATACTCTAGAATACTGGATGATGCTCTCAGCATGGGTGAAACCGTGGTAGTGGTCGAGAAGAATGCACCCACTAGACTTGGGAAGACAAATTGTCTGTCCCCAAGTCAATGAAATGATTTTACCCAATACTGATTGAATGAAAAAGCGGACAGATTTGCAAGTGTAGATGTGTCCATTTACCTAAATTGATTATCGGTATATTTATGCCAAGCATACTCTCAAACGAGAAGTGTTATGGTTTGTGTGAGATAGCCATTGATATGGTTAAGGTGGGTTTGGATAAGTTAGGCAGAGGAATGTTTAACAAAGGTGCAAAATTAATTATTACTGTAAATAAGAAGAATATTAATGAAATAAAACTTACTTAACAATTGCAACCCCCCTCCAGGTAAACCAACCCTCACCTAACCCAATCCCATCATTTTGTGATTATGACGGTACTTAATGACGGTACTTAATGTTGCAGTTTAAAAACTGTAGTGTAAAGCACCCTTCTGGCAAGACAGTGATGGAGTGAATGATGGTGAAAGTTTTTCTTTTTCGGGCCACCCTGCCTTGGTGGGAATCGGCCGGTGTGATAATAAAATAATAATAAATATATATATATATATATATATATATATATATATATATATATATATATATATATATATATATATATATATATACTCTCCAAGTCATTCTTCTTTGGTCCATTCTCTCTAAATGACCAAACCACCTCAACAACCCCTCTTTAGCCTCTAATACTTTTAGTAACTCCACACCTCCTAATTTCCACACTCCGAATTCTCTGCATAATATTTACACCACACATTGCCCTAAGACAGGACATCACTTTCTCCAGCCGGCTCCTCGCTGCAACATTTACAACCCAAGCTTCACACCCATATAAGAGTGTTGGTACCACTATATTTTCGTACATTCCCTTCTTTGCCTCTCTGGATAGCGTTTTTTTTTTTTTGTTTCCACAATGCGCCACTCACCTTTTTTCCTTCATCAATTCTATGATTCACCTCATCTTTCATAGACTCATCTGCTGATATGTCCACTGACAAATATCTGAATACATTCACCTCCTCCATACTCCCTCCCTCGAAACCGATATCCAATCTTCTCTTCAGAATCTCTCAAACTTCTCTTCAGAATCTCCCAAAACCATTGTCATCGTTTCATCAGCAAAGATCAACTATGACAAGTCCCACTTTATGTTAGATTCTTTATCCTTTAACCTCACGCCTCTTGTCAACACCCGAGCATTCACTTCTACAACCCCACCTATAAATGTATGGAACAACCATGATGACATCACACATCTCTGGCTAAGCCCTACTTTTACTGAGAAATAATCTCCCTCTCTCCTACATACTCTAACCTGAGCCTCACTATCCTCAGTAACCTATCTCCTATTCCATACATTTGCAACTAAGGCCACATTACCTCCCTATCCACCCTATCATACGCCTTTTCCAAATCCATGAAAACCTCTTTACTCTTGTATAAATACTGTTCAACCATATGTTTCACTATAAACACTTGGTCTACACACCCCTACCCTTCCAAAGCCTCCTTGTTCATCTGCTATCCTGCTCTCGGTCTTCTTTTAATTCTTTCAGTAATAACTCTACCATGCACTTTATCAGGTATACTACTCAACAGGCTTGTTCCTCTATACTTTTTACACTCTTCTTATCTCCTTTGCCTTTATACAAATGAACTATGCGTACTCTCTGCCAGTCCCTAGAAATCTTACCCTCTTCCATACACTTATTAAATTAAAGAACTAACCATGTATGTGTGTGTGTATATATATATATATATATATATATATATATATATATATATATATATATGTTTGTGTGTGTGTGTGTGTGTGTGTGTGTGTGTGTGTGTGTGTGTGTGTGTGTGTGTGTGTGTGTGTGTGTGTGTGTGTGTGTGTGTGTGTAAATGTTGTATATAATTTACATATGTGTGTGCGGTATAATTCTGTGTGTATTGTTAACAAAAAAATATTAAATTAATCGCTGCTTTTTCCATCTTTCAAATTTTGCTTAGTGAAATACGCGTATTTTCTTCCTATTCTTCAGCCACAGCAGCATCAGTAATTTAAATTTCTTAAAGAATCCCATCAAGACGAATCATGTGCATTATTAAGTTCAAATGAAGGCGCTGAACCCGTGGGGGGTCATAAAACGTTTTGGGGGAATGGAAGGTGATGGAGCTAGGATTCTAGGTGAAAAACTTAGTTCCAATTCCTTGGATCAAGAGCCCACCACAGGCTCGCCCCTTGAAGGGTGGGAATAGCGTCAGTAGACGGTCGAACCTTCAGTCTTATTAACTTAATATGTATCTTTTTAACATTTGTTGTGCAAGATATAACCAGAATTATTTAATCAACTTTTGTCTATTATGTAAGGTAAATGTGATTCAAAGGTATTTTAAGCTCATATTTTATAATTAAGATTTATGTATATAGTATGATTATGTAAATAAATATTTATTTATGAAATATTTATCTTCCACTATGTATATTGTAATAAAATATTTGTAATATTCTTAGTTCCGTCTTTTCCTATTAATATTTGTTATAAGTAAGATAAATAGAAAGTATTAGGATATGGCTGACAGTAAATTACTGTTTACAAATTCCTTCCAAAAGCAGTGCTGTTTACAGCTTCTTTGTTAATATATTAATTTAATATGCTAATACTAACGTTAAATAGTAATAATAATTGAAATAATAATAATCGTTCAGTATGAAAAAATTCCTTTTTTAAGATTCGCTTTTTACAGTACATTATCAAAGTCTGATGGTATACAATACCGACAAGATGATGATTTAGATACATGAGCAACACCTGGGTATCTATTGGTAAAATGTTTCTCTGTCATAACATGCTTGTTTAGTCGAATGCAGGTGAAATAACGCTAGTGACAGTAGTAGTAGTTTTAGTTTTAGGTGATTACTCCGTCAGCTTTGTTGTAAGAAGTGATCTGTTAGTCAAACCTCGAGGAGCTGGTTCTGTGTTTAGTAGGTTCGCCGGGTTAGTCCTGGTTCTGGTCTTTTCCAGGTGGTGACCCGGCACTGGTTCTCCATGTCTAAGACTGACCACCTGCCAAACCTGATAGACTGATCACGTCAAAACTTCTTATACTGTCTCCGACTGTATTCGACTGATGAAATTTGAGAACATTAAATATTTATGTGCACCTGTTAGCTGAAGATTAATTAAGAGAGATGCCATGATACAAGCAACTGAAGCTGCCCTCCCTCTCTTTTTTTTTGTTTCAAATCTGAATGTCTCTCTTGTTTAACCCTTATCTATGAGACTAAGGTACTAGTGACAGTCCAGAATCTACACCTACACATTTTCAAACATTATTTTTTTTACGTATACATTTCACGAAGAGGACTTGATGCTGCTGAAGGGGCTCTTGATCTAAGGACTTAGGGATTATCTCCCCTTTTGTCGAACCTGATTATCTCTCATTCTTCAGGGTTTAGCGCTTACCCCTCAATGTAATAATTCGTATACATATAAATTGATTCAGTAAGCTCACAGTGAACAGGTGATATAAAATACAGAATAATCAACGTGAAAAAATAGTGAAATTCCAAGTGCTTTCGTGATTTGTCACATTATCATGGAACTATAAAAATTAAAGATTAACACCATCATATCCCTTCCTGTTAATCTTTTATTTTTATAGATCCATGATAATGTGAAAAATCACGTACGCTCTTGGAATTTCACTATTTTTTCAGTGGTTATTCTGCATATAGACTGATTATCGACTGAAAAACTGTGTAGATATTTCAAATCTAGGATGGTCATCCAGCATCTTCCATTTTCCAAAATAAGTTTTTATAGATGCATGCTTAATACCTCGGGATCCGATACCCTATGAGCTTTGTTACAGTATCCAAAACTCAAGTTATTCGTGTCGAGAGAGAGAAAAAAAGCTTTATTGAACTGATGAGCAATATTTTACGATCAGTAATCGCAAGGTTACGAAATATGTTTGATGTTTGTTTATTAATCAAAACAATGAATATGGAAGTCTTTTTGGTGAATATGTAATGCGGAGATGGCTATGACATCATTCCAGACATCAATGAACTTAGGAAACTATAGCAGTTAAATACAAATTCACACTCTGGAACACTCGCAAAGTCCTGGAGAAAAACAAAATTCCTTGAAGAAAGTTATGAAAAATCTGAGCTGTGACGGAACGAAGAGTTTTCTTATATCTAAGATACGATATGTTTGGATTTTTAACCCGAGGTAGGGAGGGTTATCCACCCAGGATAACCCAAGAAAGTCAGTGCGTTATCGAAGATTATCTTATTACCATTGTGATCCTTCAGTTTTGTCCCTAAGGATGCGACCCACACCAGTCGACTAACACCCAGGTACCTACTTACTGCTAGGTGAACAGGGACAACAGGTGTAAGGTGACTAACACCCAGGTACCTACTTACTGCTAGGTGAACAGGGACAACAGGTGTAAGGTGACTAACACCCACGTACGTCCTTCTGCTAGGTGAACAGGGACAACAGGTGTAAGGTGACTAACACCCACGTACGTACTTACTGCTAGGTGAACAGGGACAACAGGTGTAAGGTGACTAACACCCACGTACGTACTTACTGCTAGGTGAACAGGGACAACAGGTGTAAGGTGACTAACACCCACGTACGTACTTACTGCTAGGTGAACAGGGTCAGCAGTTGTAAGGGAGACCCTCGTTTCCACCCGTGCCGGGGACTGAACCTCAGACACTTATTATATCCGTGACACAAACTAGGAATTTTACACGCAAATTTCGAGAATTCAACCACACCAACTCATTCTAGACGTATTAGGCCGGCAATAAGTTTATCCTTTCACATTCATAATAACACTTCACAATACATCACCCTACCCTTTTCCTCTACCTTATGAAGCACTGCATTACCCTCACTGGTTTAGCGCTCTTTTGTGAACACAGTAATAAGACTTCATAAACTACCTAAGGTATAACGCCAAGCTGAACGGGAGAATAAAAAAGAAAAGTGATAGGGGCTCAAGAAGCCAACAATAATCCCGGTACTGAAGCTAAAGGAGTGGAACTATGAGCCAATATTCGACCCCCGCAGACATAAATCAGTGTGTACAAACACATAAAAAAAGAAGTACGATAAGGCTCTCGTAGCCAGGAGAGAGTGAACCTAGTAGTTACCAACGAAGAGGCGGGGCCAGGAGCTGAGACTTGATCTCTGCAACAACATAGGTGAGCACACACACACACAGCTCCTGGGCCAGGGGATGTAAATCGACCCCTGCAACTACATGTAAGTGAGTATACACAAATCGTTCTTTGAATTCGACCCAAAGATAAGCAAGGTAATGGGAACAGGACATTATGATATTTATGTCCATATATGTTTGCCAGGACGGATCCTGGCCCGGGATTTCTCCATGTGGTGACCCGGCAGTGGCTCCTGAAGGAGTGTCAGAGTTGGTACAAGTACCGTCAATGGAGACTCCTTGACGCTAGTGAGGGGCTCTTGATTTAGGGAACTGGATCTGTGCTCCAGTTCCCTGAATTGAGCCTGAATACCTATCATCCCCCCTACAGGTGCTGTATAATCCCTACGGGTTTAGCGCTCTCCCATGGTTATAATAATAATTACAGGTCACTTGTTCTATCTAGGCTGGAATATTGCTGCACACTAACAGCACCTTTCAAGGCAGGTGAAATTGCCGACCTAGAAAATGTACAGAGAACTTTCACGGCGCGCATAACGGAGATAAAACACCTCAATTATTGGGAGCGCTTGAGGTTCCTAAACCTGTATTCCCTGGAACGCAGGAGGGAGAGATACATGATTATATACACCTGGAAAATCCTAGAGGGACTAGTACCGAACTTGCACACGAAAATCACCCACTACGAAAGCAAAAGACTTGGCAGACGATGCACCATCCCCCCAATGAAAAGCAGGGGTGTCACTAGCACGTTAAGAGACCATACAATAAGTGTCAGGGGCCCGAGACTGTTCAACTGCCTCCCAGCACACATAAGGGGGATTACCAACAGACCCCTGGCAGTCTTCAAGCTGGCACTGGACAAGCACCTAAAGTCAGTTCCGGATCAGCCGGGCTGTGGCTCGTATGTTGGTTTGCGTGCAGCCAGCAGCAACAGCCTGGTTGATCAGGCTCTGATCCACCAGGAGGCCTGGTCTCAGACCGGGCCGCGGGGGCGTTGACCCCCGGAACTCTCTCCAGGTAAACTCCAGGTAAACTACGAAAGCAAAAGACTTGGCAGACGATGCACCATCCCCCCAATGAAAAGCAGGGGTGTCACTAGCACGTTAAGAGACCATACAATAAGTGTCAGGGGCCCAAGACTGTTCAACTGCCTCCCAGCACACATAAGGGGGATTACCAACAGACCCCTGGCAGTCTTCAAGCTGGCACTGGACAAGCACCTAAAGTCAGTTCCGGATCAGCCGGGCTGTGGCTCGTATGTTGGTTTGCGTGCAGCCAGCAGCAACAGCCTGGTTGATCAGGCTCTGATCCACCAGGAGGCCTGGTCTCAGACCGGGCCGCGGGGGCGTTGACCCCCGGAACTCTCTCCAGGTAAACAGCCCTGTGGCAGGGGCACGGTGAACATTCATGTCACGTAGTGCACCGTTTATATCCGTATGACAAAGACATGGTAAGTCTTCTGCAGGTCAAGTAGAGTACTTCTTACAGCCCTATGGCGGGGGCAGCCCTGTGGCAAGGGCGCGGTGTCAAGTGGAGTACCGCTTACAGCCCTATGGCAAGGGCGCGGTGAACCGTCTTTGTGTCAGGTGGAGTACCGTTTACAGCCCTATGACGGGGGCAGCCCTATGACAAAAGCATGGTGACTCGACTCCAATTGAGCCATTCCCAGCACTCAGGCCGCAGCCCGGGTGCCAGAACAGCTAAGAAGATTCTCTGGAGGTGTATTGACTATGTGTGCGTCGGGACACTGACAGGATATGGCAAAGGGAGACAAATTTATCACAACAGAACGAAAATGACCTTGGAATCGCAATCACAATAAATATGTCACACTGGTAGCATATGCTAGGCTGGTGAATCTTATAATAGCATTCAGGAACCTAAAGAACTATTTACGAGCTATACATAACATGCAAGGGACATATATGGTGGTAAACATATCCTCAGCATGGAACTTCCACCTGGTAAAGCATGTGCCAATGCAAGAAAAGGTTCAAATGTTTGCAATAAAACTCGTCCTGGAATTCAGAGGAATGTGATACCCGGTAATATCTCAAGACTTTCGGAGCCAGGACAGTAAAGGGAATACGATCTCGACGCATAAAATCTGAGTCTGAGAATCAACTGGACAAAGACAGGCTGTTCGAGAGGATAGAATCTGGTACAGGGGAATAAAGATGGAGGTCAAAGACAGATGAGAAATATGGTGATTTAAGGAAGCAGTGGAGGCTTTTTCTATTCACAGCTTAAACCTGAGAGGTTCAAGTCTATTAGGCCAAGACATTTCACCAACCAGTCCATAAGATTGTATTAATATTGGTAGAATTACCGACAATATGTTAAGTAATAGGTCACAAGTGCAACTAATACTCCTGGAGAGCGAAACTTTGCGATAATAGAAGGTCGCACTAATTGCAGTTGTGTCCTTTCACTAAACTTAGGCCATAAGATGTAGGCCAAGAGGTTTCATAAAGGTATTGAGCATATATTTTATTCATCAACTAATCAGTACTGTATACCATTTATGTAGTGGTAGTTCGTAGGCCAAGTGAACCCACAAGGAGCAGTGAACCGTCCACCACAAACACAATTCAGAAAGTTAAGTTTATTTAGGCACAGGTACACATAAGTACAATTATCATACATAGTGTAAATTACCTAGGATACCCCCCCAAAAAAATAGTCTCAGAATTTAAATTTATTTAGGTACAGGTATAGATACATAATTACACAGATTACCATAGTAACATACGGGGTCCTTGACCCCACGCACGTACTCACTCACACTCATACACACCAAAATAGGAAGTGTCTTTTTAATTGTTCTAGCTCCAGGAGTGCGAGCTTTATTCCTGAATTTACTCTGCAATTTTGAATTTAGTGGGTGTATTACTCCGCCTGAGGTTGAGAGGGAGTCCGCTAGGCGTCGCCCCACCAGAGACGCTCACACCTCGCCACGACCAAGGTGTCGCACCGCACTCGGGTTAGTATATCGCCCCGCTCATTGTACTTTTTGGGGTTATTGGTGGCCTCCTGTGATTCTTCCTGCCGGGCAGTACCTCGAGGACGCCACTAGAACTACCGACCCGGGTGCTGACGCTGCTGTGTGATGTCTGACGGAGGTAAGAGTGGCATGAGCCGGCGGCGGCGGGGTGAGAGGGACGCCATGTTGCGCGTCTCCCCACCCGCGTGGGCACAAACTTTACCGTCATTTTGCGTTCCTCTTGAGTCATGCTGATGGAAGGATTCGAGTCACTTAAAATTTTATTTGCTGCACTTGTACTGCATGGATGCATTGCTTTTTTAAGGATTTATGAATATTTTAAAGATATTTCACATGGTGTGGCGGCGTGGGTCCAACGACACCTCAGCATTAGCACCCTCATGGGCGACTAGATGCTAGCCAAGGATATTTGATCAGGGAATTTGAAATATCCACCTCTTCCTCGGATCATATCTGATTACCTAACTATTCCCAAGACGCTACATGTGACCTGCCAACGAGTTTGGCGCTTACGTATGAAAGTAGCCTGAAATATACTACCATTGATGCTTAATGTGATTATTCTAATAACATAAAGGAGCACTGCAGCAGGCCTACTTGACTAAGCCAGTCACTTGTGTAAGTGATACTAAATGTAACAAATTTATATATAAAGAAGCGTTATTTAGCCATAATGGTAAATTTCCAACAAACTGTTTGGTAATAAAACGTACAATTTTCAGCAAAAATGTTGGGTATTGGACACATGCAACTAGTGACACTATTGTGGCAACGTTTCACTCTCCAAGAGATTTCTCAAGCTTGAGCTAACGTTATTTAGCCAGTTTTGTCTATACAGCAGAATTTGGCTGGTGTGGAGATCGTCCTTTTTGAAAAATTAAAAGGAATGTAAGAAAGAAGCAGTGCAGCAGGCTTACAGGCCCTTATTAGGCAGGATCAGTTGTGCAAATATAGGAAATTTGAATAAAATAAGATATTACTAGGACCCCAGTGGAAATAAGTCACTGACTTTTTAGGATTATCCTAATTAATTTCCACGTTACAGTGTATGATAATTATACTTGTACCTGAATAAACTTAATTAGTCGACGTGCAGCACTTCAGCGCCAGTGAATGGTTATAATTGATGCTTCTTGGGCTGATTACATCAAATGTAAACAGTCTTGCCAGACCCATATCAACTTCAGGTTGGCTTAGGTATTGTCAACATGAAAGGAGTACTGCAGCAGGCCTACTGGTTCATGCTAGGCAGGTCTGCCACTTAATGGACTAAAGTAGTCAGGTCAAAGTCACATCCACTAACATAGACCCAATAAAACATTTAAGCTACTGGGAATACCTCGGAAATTAGAAATAAGTCACCTTTGAGTTTTTTTTTTTGGTCATCCTAGGTAATTGACACTATGATAATTGTACTTACGTGTACCTGTGCTTAATTATAAATAAACTTCCTCAGGAAAGCAGGCAAGAGACGTGGTAATGTAGTTGGTATGTTTAAAGGCTAAGTCCCAAATTTGCAGACTACCATAATGTATTGGAGTGAGGGATGTGGAGCACTGCGGCAGGTTCCTGCTAGGCAAGTGCCTGTCCAACCATTTTTAAAGCTACCAAAGGTTTTTTGCCTCAATAGTGCTACTTGGGAGTTTCGTCCACTCCACTACTGTTGACAAACCAGTACTTTCCAGTATCCTTGCTAAACTTAAGTTTTCCAACTTTAACTCTTTGCTGCAAGTCCTGTCTTGGTTAGGTATTTACAGCATGTTATTTATATCTCCTTTATTTCTGTCTTTCATTTCTACTCTTAAATCATATTCTCTATGCGTTTACTCCTTTTCCAGAGAGGGCAGTTTAAGTATGTACCCTCAGTTTAACCTCGTACGAAAAATTTCCCGTACACAGCATCATAAAAAATGTCTTGGTACCGTGGCTGGAACCGTTTACCCAAAACTCTCACGTAGAAGAACTTTGGGATGTTCTGGGTCATTGTCACTTGATCATGATTTGACAGTGGTTTAGGATGAACTGAAATGTTATCTTAACTTTTCTCTAAGTGCTGGTTTTTGGTGAACACGGGATCATCATATTCTTTGTGTCTTTAGCAGATTTATGTCCACTGTAATAGGCAGAACTGTGCAGCATAATCTAAATGAGTCCTTACCAAGGTTTCATAAAGTTAATGTATAATTTTAGGACTTGTATTAATTATACTTCTGAATATGAAGTAAAGAATGCTATTAGCTTTATTGCTAACACTTATGCACTGTTGTCTTGGATTTAGATTACTGCTAACTAGCACGCCTAAATCATTTTTGCATTGTTTGAAATCTACAGTACATCTAGTTTTTAGGTGCCATAATAATTTTCCTTTAACAGGACTAGAACCTTATATTTGTCTATATTAAACTGCATCTGCTATTTCTCCAACCACATTGACCTATTTAGGTCAGTATGTGGTAGTGTCATTCAGAATTTGATAGCCTATTTTAGTGTTGGCAAACTTGCTATTCCCGTTTGTTTATTGTGAACAGTAAAAGGCCCAAGGCTGACTCACGTGGAGTACCACTGGTAACCAGTCCTCAGTGAAAAACAGGGAAGCTATGGGCACGATAAACGTGTGGGGCTAGACTACTTGATCTGCAACCACTAGTTATTGTGAATGTTGCTCGAACCAGTGTGGAGAATAAGAAAAAAAAGCACAGTGCTGTGGCAGGAAAAATACACAAATAACCCACACATAGGAGAGGGGAGCTTATGATGTTTCGATCTGACTTGGACCATTTACAAAATCACAGTAAGTGGTCCAAGTTAGTTCGAAACGTTGTTGTAAGCTCCCCCTCTTATGTGTGGGTCATTTGTGCAATGTGGAGATCAATAAGATGTTACTATCCTGTAACCGCCCTGGAATTTACGAGGGGGGGAGGGAAGATGGGTGGTGCACAGAGGCATTTTTATAGACAAAGTACCTTATCCAGAGAGACAAAAAAGTGTAGTTGTAACGTATGGGTATGAAGTATAGGTTTTAACCCTTTCATTGTCTGGACCCTGATCTGAGAGTTTGTGTGTGTCCAAGAATTTTCCAAAGAAAAAATAAATTCTTATGAAATGATAGAGAATCTTTTTCTGAAGGTAATGAAACCAAAAGTATGAAATTTGATGGAAAATTGACAAAATTATGCTTTTTGTGAATTTTGTCTGATATTTACACATCAGTGATTTTGCCCACTTTCTGTTTTAGTCTAGGCCAGATTAAGTATGTTGCTAGCATGTCTTCCACTTTATTGACTGAGCACAAGAAACTGCGCAGTCAACTATTTCAACTACCCAATCAAGTGACCAGAAACCATACCACGGGCGGGAATAGAACCTGCAATCAGAAAGTCTCAAAACTCTAGACTGTCACGTTAGCCACTGGACCAGCTAGCCACAATAAGATTCGCCCAACTAGTTATATTTCTACACCATAGGAAGGTTAGTGTAGGCACCACTGTGACCACAAAGGCTGGTCCAGTGGCTAATGCGACGGTCTGGAGTTTTGAGAGCCTGATCGCGGGTTCTATACCTGCCTGTGGTATGGTTTGTTGGCAATCGTGTCATTACGATTTCGTGAGTCATGTTGACTGCTTTTAGGGGACTTGAGCTAGAGTTTGTCACGGCCACGCTTGCTGGAGATTCATCTGTAAAAACTTGCATTTGTGGTCACAGTGGTGCCTGTGCTAACCTTCCTATGGTGTAGAAATATACCTAGTTGGACAAATCTTATTGTGACTAGCTGGTCCAGTGGCTAACGTGACGGTCTGGAGTTTTGACTCTCTGATCACGGGTTCTATCCCCGCCCGTGGTGTGGTTTGTTTGCAATTGTCATTACGATTTCGTGAGTCAAAGTGACCAGAAGTTAGTAATAGGGCCAATTTTATTCAAATTTCAAAATAGGGTCCAGAATAAACAAGGCAGGCATTCCTGGTAATAAAGTGACATTTCCTCTTAGTTACGTTCCCAGGCTTTATAAGTGAATTCCATTTTTAATTTTTCACACAATTTTTTTGTTTTTAATTAAAAAAAATTAAAGATTTACTGTTATGCAGTATTGTAGTAATTGTATAAATAATAACAGTGCATTTGAGTGCATATTAAACCCACCATTTGGACATGTATTGGACAAACGATGTTATTTGTTTACTCTTGAATATTTGCAAAAATCGAACATTTCTGCTACTGTGACTTCAATATAAAGCTTATTTTCAGTCCTGAAATCAATCAAAATCATCTCTTTCTGTAATGTATCTTCATTCTATCAAATGAGACCAAGAAATTGAGAATACAATCATAAAAACCATATAAAAATACACTCCAGAGTTGCTGTTTTAAACCAGAAAGTCAGTTTTTTCTCGTGCATTGCATGCTGCAGGATTTTTTTATATGATGCACACTTACTGCATAAACCCATTATCTTGTCTAGGCCCAAATTTACCGCTCAAAGCTTATGAGTGCGCTGAGCTCATGACGTGGTACTATGGCTTGGACAGTGATCTTAAACCCATAGTACTATGGCATGGACAGTGACCTCAGACCCGTAGTACTGAGTCACAGACAATGAAGGGGTTAAACATTTCAGCGAGGAGGTTAGAGGCAGCAGAGATATTACTCTTGAAGGTAACTTGATGTGAATATTATACAGAGAACTTCAAAACTTAGCTAAACATTTGGTGTGGGGTTACCATAAGTATTTAACCCTTTGAGGGTTTTGGTCGTATTAGTACGTT
The DNA here is from genome assembly GCF_038502225.1 of Cherax quadricarinatus. Classification (NCBI taxonomy): domain Eukaryota; kingdom Metazoa; phylum Arthropoda; class Malacostraca; order Decapoda; family Parastacidae; genus Cherax; species Cherax quadricarinatus. The sequence continues at coordinate 20,651,822 of NC_091344.1, forward strand.
TTCCGCGTAGGGTTTTTTGACGTACTAGTACTCATAAATTCTAGCGGCCTCAAATCTAGTGGGAGAAAGCTGGTAGGCCTTCATATGAAAGAATGGGTCTATGTGGTCAGTGTGCACAGTCTAAAAAAAATCCTGCAGCACACAGTGCATAATGAGAAAAAAAAAACTTTGACCATTTTTTTTTTAATAAATCGGCGACTTTGCAGTGTATTTTCGTATGGTATTTATTGTTGTATTCTAGTTTTCTTGGTCTCATTTTTATAGAATGGAAGATATATTACAGAAATTGAGATGATTTTGACTGGTTTTACAATGAAAGGTGCCTTGAAATTGAGCTCAAAGTAGCAGAAATGTTTGATTTTTACCAAACTTCAAAAGTAAACAAATCGTGCCAAGCGTGCAATACACGTCAACTGGTGAGTCTAATATTCTTTTACAAGTGCACCAATAATATTTATACCATTTTTTACACTAATGCAGTAGTCTGCATAACAGTAAATCTTATATTTTTTGTGAGAATAAAAATTCAAAGTGGAAAGCAAAAGAATATAAGAGGGGCCTTGAGACGTGACTAATGACTAGAGGAAATGTCATTTTAGTGCCAGGAATGTCTTTCTTGTTTATTCTGGACCCTATTTGGAAATTGGCATCTTTTGAAATTTGTGTGAAATTGGCAAAATTGCTAAATTCTGACCACTGTACTGGATAGTTGAATTTATAAATGGGTGGTTTCTTGCACCCATTTGATAGAAAAAGTGGAGTTCTAGCGAAATATTCATGTTTTTTGTCGACTAGTACAGTGAAATTGGCCGAAAATGGGGCTCAAAGTGGGCAATATCGCCGATGCGTAAACATCGCCGAGACCGCTAACTTTGCGAGAGCATAATTCCGTAAGTTTTCTATCAAATTTCAAACTTTTGGTGTCTTTATGATCGGGAAAAGATTCTCTATCTTTTCATAAGAGAAAATATTTTTTTTTTTTTTAAATTTGGCCGACCCTGAGAACGAGTTTCAGAGAGGGCCTGTCGACCCTCAAAGGGTTAAAGGGTGGTGGAGGGGTTGTTGAGGTGGTTTGAACATACGTATATACAGTGGACCCCCGGTATTTGATATTAATCTGTTCCTGAGAGCTCATCGAATACCGAAAATATCGAAAAGCGGATCAATTTTCCCCATAAGAAATAATGGAAATCAAATTAATCCGTGCAAGACACCCAAAAGTATGAAAAAATATTTTACCACATGAAATATTAAGTTTAATGCAATAAAATAGTTACAATAACAACAATAACAATAGAATAATTGACACTTATCTTTAAAGAAGATCTGGTGATGATTGATGGGATGGGAGGAGGGGAGAGTGTGGATGGTGTTAGTGTTTAGAAGGGGAATCCCCTTCCATTAGGACTTGAGGTAGCAAGTCCTTTTCTGGGGTTACTTCCCTTCTTCTTTTAATGCCACTAGGACCAGCTTGAGAGTCACTGGACCTCTGTCGCACAACAAATCTGTCTATAGAGCTCCGTACCTCCCATTCCTTTACGATTTGTCTAAAATGGGTCACAACATTGTCATTGTAATAGTCACCAGCACGGCTTGCAATAGCTGTGTTAGGGTGATTTTCATCCATAAAGGTTTGCAGTTCAACCCACTTTGCACACATTTCCTTAATTTTTGAAGTAGGCACAATGGATTCCACAACTGGCATAGACTTCTCAGGGTTAACCCCAAACCCTTCAAAATCTTTCTTAATTTCCATACTAATTCTTGCCCTTTTTACCACAGGGTTGGCACTAGAAGCTTTCTTGGGGCCCAGGGTGACTTATTTTGCAGAAACAAGCACCAAAAACAATGATAATATGGAATGTACCGAAGGTATCCTTAGATGCGCGCACACTGGCTGGCTTGTAAATACTGGCACACACGGGGCAGTTCAGGCCACACGCGGACACATCTCGTACGAATCGTATCAAATACCGGGTTTTCGATCGAATACAGAGGTGAAAATTTTGTTAAAATGCATCGAATACCAGATTTATCGAATACCGGGGATCCACTGTACAGTGGTACCCCAAGTTTCATACAGCTCCCAACTCGAACAGTTATGTAAGTGCTCTTGTAAGTGTATTTTTTGGGGTGTGAAACAGACCAACCTAATTTACATTTTTTCCTTATGGGAACACATTTATTCGGTAACGGCACTCGAACAACCTGGAACGAACTATGGATGAAACTCGGGGTACCATTGCGCATACATATATATACATACATACATACATTACATTGCATACAGTAGATGGAATAAAATAGGGTGACTAAGAAGGCGTATAAATCTGGTAGAGGGAAGGTGGGGTAAGGGATGGCCCAGGAAAGATTGGAAGGAGGGGGTAATGAAAGTTTGCAGGTGCTGGGGGCTTGTGTAAGCATGCGAGATAGGAGCAGAGGGACTCGGTTATGATTTGACCTGTTTAATGTGAACAAGATAACATTTAAGAAGGGATTTTGGGAAACCAGTTAGCTGGATTTAAGTCCTGGAGGTGGGAAAGTACAGTGCCTGCACTCTAAAGGTGGGGTAGGGATGTTGGCAAGCTTCTGGCAAGACAGTGTTTGAATGAAGGATTGGGAAGGTGTTTCTTTGAGTCACCCCCAACCTTGGTAGGAGATGGCTGATGTGTTAAAAATTAAACTAGACTGCTAAAGATTTGGTGTGTGGCTTCCATCTTTTGACTTAATTCCCTTTATCCTTGCAGAAGACGAAAAGCAAACAAAAATGGGTGAAGGTGAAGAAGAAAATGTTGTCAGGGTCCGTGGTCTGCCCTGGTCAGCGACGGTGGAGGATGTGGTCAAATTCTTTGGTAAGTACTAAAGCTTAGGGTTTGTGTATCTTTAACAATATGAGCATTATTTTGAGCTTGTTTCCATTATGTTGGAAATTGTTACAAATTCCCATCTTATTGTAATGGCTTGAATAACTTTAAAAAAAATCCTCAGTGGTGGAGCTTCAGGTATTCAAAAAAAGAAGTTGCCAAAAAAATTATGGCAGCAGAGTAAAAATTTAAGATGTCTAGATGCAGGTTTGACCATTTTATATGCAAAAATGCCCCTCTAGAGTGGTTCCTTGATGCTGGTGAGAATTCCTTCTATTCTCCAGGTGCTATATGACCTCAGCAGGCTTAGCACTTCTCCAGGAAGTAGAGAACATTAAATGGAATACAAATTAAAAACAAAATTAATGCCAGCCATTTTTTTTTTTTTTTTTAACATTTACGTTTTTGCAGTGCTACATAGTCCATTCCTAAATTTTGGTTCTATGATAAGTGAAGACAGGCTTGTGATTGGCTTCAAAATTTCAATACTTAATGTATCCTACTTTGAAGGTTGGTATCTTTAATGGAATGTGTAGATAACATTTTGCCACTTTTAACCCTTGAACTGTCCAAATGTAGATCTACATTCACGTGTGTAGCGCTCTGAATGTAGATCTAAGTTTTGTTTTAAATGCTTTCAACTTTGGCATGATAGGCTTGAGTTGCCTAGACATGAGAGAACGGGTCTGTGCACTCAGTGCGCAGTATGGCAAAATTTGGGGATGCCGAGAGAAATGCGCTCATTTAAAAAAAAAAAAAAAACAAATATTCAGAGCGCTACGCAAGTGAACGTAGATCTACGTTTGGACAATTTAAGGGTGAATCATGAAATGGAATAGTAGTTTACTTTGT